>NC_073229.2:45550166-45851750 GCF_029281585.2 Gorilla gorilla gorilla | reverse complement strand
TATTTTTGGGAGTCATGACCATAGCTGCCTGCTTCCCCCAACCCTCGACGACGAAAAGGACTTCGGCCCCCGGCCGGGCGGCTCCGGGGGAAAAAAGAGAGAGCGACCTCCGCCCCGCGCTCAGGGCCACTCTAGAGGGAGAAGCTGCCCCGAGGCTGGCAGAGCGCCCAGCCGCGGAGGAGACCGGAAGCCTTCTGGAGCCCAAGGCTGTGCACGTCCCCTGTGCTGATTCTCTGCCTAGGAAAGGACCATGCAGCTGGAGATCAAAGTAGCCCTGAACTTCATCATCTTCTACTTGTACAACAAGCTTCTCTGGCGCCTCTGAAAAAGAAATAAGAAGCCCACTGGTACCCTGACAAACCACTGAAGGGCTCTGGCTTCCACACCGAGGAGATGGTGGACCCCGTTGGGGAGCTGGCCGCCAAGCGAAGTGGCCTGACAGTGGAAGATGTGCGGGCCAATGTGCCTGAGGAGCTGAGCATATGGATTGACCCCTTCGGGGTGTCCTACCAGATTGGTGAGAAGGGAGCAGTGAAAGTGCTGTACCTGGATGACAGTGACGGCTGCGGGGCCCCGGAGCTGGACATGAAGATCAAGAGCAGTTTCACTCCTGACGACCAGATGCTCTTTCTCCTCGGAAGCCAGGACAGCTCCTTGTCCAACTCCCGGTCGCTATGCTTTGCCCATCACCCAGCCCCACCTTCATCCTCTGCCTCGCCCAGCCCATCACCTTCACCGTGGACTCCTTTGCTGCCACCAAATTAGGCTCCACTAAGATGAAGAAGAGGGGTGGGGCAACAAGTGGTAGGGGTGCAGCCAGTGGTGAAGCAGGTGGCCAGCAGCCAGTACAGCAGCCTCCATGGCCCGCTTCAACACCAACAGCTTGTTGAAACACAGGAGTCTTTCTCTGCCTGTGCATTCATTGAACTTCATCCCGGCCAACCGGCCCCTCAATCCCAGCTCTCGCCCCAAGGCCACGTACAGTCTCAAGTACAACAGTGGTGGCTTGCCCAGTTTCTTCCTTGATGGGGCCAATGGCCAGGGTAGTGGCACCCGAGCCCTCTTTGGAGGCAGTGGGACTGTCACCTGCAACGCCAGCAGCTTCTACATGGTCTAGGTATTTGGAGGTGGTGCCACCGCCTCTTCCTGGAGAAGGCACCCTTCATGGAAGACCTCAGCTACAACCTGAACACCATGCAATATCCTAGTCAACCGTTCCAGTCCGTGGTGCTGGCCAACTGACCGTCTACCTGCCCTGGGGCCAGGAGCACCCAAGACCACAGAAAAGAGAAAGAAAAGGAAAGGCCAAAAAAAAAAAAAAAAAAAAAGAGGAAAAGAAAAATGTACAAAAAGATTTTCGATTTTCTCACTCTCACTTCTAGAAAAAAAGATCTAGTGCAGGCACGGAATGGGAGGGGCTTCCAAAGCACCAAAATGTGTTTAACCCCCCTACCACTTACAATTCGCCCATCGGCCTGTAATTTGGTTGGTTTGGGTTTTATATTTCTTTTTTCTTTCTTTCTTTTTTTAACATGTAGTTCTTTATATAACATCTTTAATTGGTGGCTTCCTTTGCTAAGAATGGGCCAGAAATGAATTTCTGCTCCCTGTTCCTCCCTTCCTCTTCACACTCCTGGTTTAGGATTGGTGTGTTCAAGCTCACAGGGAGGAAAGAGCTGCAGCTGGAGCCTGACCCTCCCTGGAACAGGGAGAGGCTGACCTGTGTCACTGCCTCTGTCGCCCAGCTATTCTCACACTCAAAGCCATCCAAACTTGGCAGGCCTTCTCAGGCCCTGTGACCGAAATACACCTGACTCCAGCCCCCACTCCCTTTCAGGCTGGGCCACAGGGAGCTGCCAGTTGGCCACTTGACACCCACCCCCACCACACCCTAGAGCTGATGTCTGTGACTACAGGAAGGTTAGCACTTTATCTAGTTGAATTCCTGTCATCTCTGTCCTGAGGCCCCGCCTCACCATTCCCTCAAGGCCAGACCATCATCAAGGCCCTGGCCACCCAGCCACTGATGCATATGGCCTTTTCTTTCTCTCATGCAGCCTCTTCTCCCTGGGGCAGAGGTAGTGGGGAGGGAGGTGGTGTGTGTGTGTGTGTGTGTGTGTGTGTGTGTGTGTGTGTGGTTTGCTGTCCAGTTTTAAAGGATTCCAAGCCATGTGAAACTTCCTCACTAGATGTGATTCTGGGTTGCGGCAAGTGCTTATTAATGAGTGAGGCTGAGGAATGGGCTGGGGGTATTAGCAGTCCTTTTGCAGTGTGCGTGGTGGGGTCACACCACTATGGCTAAGCCTAAGACACTCCCAGAGAGAAGTACTGCAGAAGGAACTGGTTTCCGGACTGCAGAGGGATCTGCATTTTTGTTTTTGACCACCCCCACCAAAAAAATAGGTTAGCTCTGAAGGGCAAAGGGAATACCCAAGCCTCTGATGCCTATGAGAAGTCCCTGGACTTCGACCCTTCTGATGTGTGATGTTAGCCCCGTGGGGAGCTGCTCACCTGAGCACCTTTGGGGGTGAGAAGGGAGCAGGGAGGTAGGGTGGGATATTGGAGTCAGCATCTGTAGTGGGCAGCCCTGAGCCTGGAATAGATACTTTTTGGTCTTTTGGTTGTAGATGTTATTTGAGTACCTTTATGCCCCTGGCTGATTGAGAGCTTCTCAGTACTTCCTGCCATCCCCCTCACTGCCCTGACCCAACCCCACTGGACCTTAATACAGTGAGGGGTAGTATCCTGGACAGGGACTCTGCACTCTCAGCTGTTTGGATCACAGAAGAGTGTTTGCCCCTCTGCCTTTGCCAGAAGAGGGTTTGTTTCTCCAACCCTAGAAGGCCAGGCAGACGTGAACAGGAGCCAGGGGAGCAGGGTAATGAACTTTTTTCCTTTGGCAAGTGGGGCACTTGGCATCAGGGTCCCATCACCAGAAAGCACCAAAGCCCCTGCCGCCACACCCACTCCATCCTCCCCAGGGGCCTCAAGTGGGCAACTGCCGTGGCTGTGGGTCCAGCCCAGGCAGGCACTGCCAGCCTCCTCTCCCTGCAGTAGGCACTAGTTCTACTTCCCCCAGCAGGCAATGCCCTGGTTTCTCAGCCCAGCACTATCTGTTCCCCCAGACTTCTCAGGGGCCAGCCCAGTTTGGGCCACTCTCTCCCTCATCCACGGCTCTCACATAGGTGATAGGCCCAGCAGATAGCTTCTCTCTGGGAAAGTTTGGGTGCTGCCTTACATCCCCTTCTAGCCCTCCTATCATCCACACACACGGGCATCCACCCACATCTAGGTCAGCTTGTTTCTCACCACATGTAGGGAGAGAGGGGTGACCAATCTCTTCATGTCTTTTGAAATATGAGGAAAAATGTGTGTTCAGGAGCATGACTTCAGTGCTGGGCTCTAGGGCCCAGTTCAGTCTGTCTTGTCTCAAATGTAGGCATTTTTGCTTCAATTTTATTTTTTTAAGAAAACAAAAACAGAAACCTGCACTAATTTACCTGGTTTCACACTTGATCTTAGCCAAAAGGCCGAGAAGCGATAATTTACCTGGTTTCATAGGAAAACTTTTGAAAATTTTTTTACATTTTTTGATGTCCATTTGTATTGAATAATTTGCTATACTTGTAAAATGTAAGACGTATATATAATAGATGTATATTTCTAACATAATAAACATAATTTTTTTATTTTCAAGATTTTTCCTTAAAAAGATGAGAGAAACATTTTTTTTTCAGGAAAAACAAACTTTAAAAAAGAATAAAATCTTTACTCCCCTTTCCCCATCCTGTCTCTATCTATCCCTCTTTTCCAGGAACAAATCAGAAGGTGGGTTATCTTGTAAAGAATGTAAACTGTTAGTCTGGAATGATGTCTTTTCCTCACTGCAGTGAGCTATAGATCCTCTAGTTTTCTCTCTAGGGATGGGAAGGGGGCATTGAGGCAAGCCCGGAGAGGAGCCAGGGGAGCAGGGTCATGAGCTTTTTTCTTTAGTGAAGGAAGAATGCAATCAAGGGGTTTGTATTCAGAATGTTGTGCAATATTTTGGAATGGGACATTGGTATGTTTAGAGATTTTTAGTTTAAAAACAAAACAAAAGGATTTATGAAATCTGTAGAGTTTCTACTGTTCCAGATTTTTTTAAGTTCATATGGAAACCATGATATAATTTTTTAAAATGTATACATACTGCTAAATTGCCCCCAAAGTAGTTATAAAAATTTACAGCTCTCTAACAATACCTGACAGTTATTTCCCCTCCCACCTTCACCAAAGTTTTTGATCTTTGACAGTCTGATGGGTAAAAAATGGTATATTATTGTGGTATTAATGAACATTTTTTTAAAAACTAGCTCTGGCGAGTTTATTAAAGGAAATTTTTGCATGGTTTACTTTTCACTAGTCTGTGCTGGCATACTTCTAATGATATCAGAATCACCTGGATCAATGATAGCTGGTGTTCATACTCTGTAGTATTTTCGGCATCCTGTGGCCAGTTCAATATTATTGCTGCTGTAGTAATGGACACCAGTTTTGGCCAAAATTGTGTAGTACTCTATTTCTGATTTCTGCAAAGGTGGGCAATTGTTAGTGAGAATGACCAATTTCGCTTTGCCTTGTCTGATCATCTTCAGAGTCCGATTGTACCCCAGCACATCCTTTCTATTTTTCATAACAAGTGGGAGCCTAGAGTTGCTGGATTCCATCGATTTTTTGTTTTCTTTGCGGCCACCATATTCCTGCCTTAGGTGCCAGATGGCCTCCATCCAAGAGCAGCCACCAAGATGCTGCAAGGGAGTGAGAAAGGAACATTTCTTTAAATATGAATGAGGTTGAATAAATTAGTATTCATGTATATTTCCTTTCTGTAAATTTTCTGTTTATGTCTTTTCCATGTTTTCTCTTTGTGACGGTGTTTTTGTTTTTGAGACACAGTCTCCCTCTGTTGCCCAAAGCTGGAGTGCAGTGGCGTGATCTGGGCTCACTACAACCTCCACCTCCTAGGTTCAAGCGATTCTCATGCCTCAGCCTCCTGAGTAGCTGGGACTACAGGCGTGCCCAAAACACCCGGCTAATTTTTGTATTTTTTGGTAGAGACAGGGTTTCACCATGTTGGCCAGGTTGGTCTTGAACTCCTGAACTCAAGTGATCCACCCACCTCAGCCTCCCAAAGTGCTGGGATTAAGGTGTGAGCCACTGTGGCCGGCCTGTGATAGTGTTTCTTTTGTTGACTTGTATGATTATCATGTATTAGGGAAATGAGTCCTTTGTGATAAACATAGACTTTTTCTATTTAACTTTGTTCGTGGTTTTTGTTATACAAAAATTTTAAATTTTTAAGTAGTTTAATTTAATAATCTTTTATGTTCTCTAGGTTTTGTGTGATACTTAGAAAGACCTCCCTCATGCCAAAACCATAAAAGAAAATTCTTTTTTTTTTTTTTTTTTTTTTTTTTTTAGTGCTTCTATGGGATTTTTTTTTCTATTTAAATGTTGAACCCCCTGGTTGTGAGATGTGAGGTGTAGATTATGCTCTATTTTTTTCAGATGTCTATCTAGATATTCCAGTACCCTTTATAGCATAATTCATCTTTTCTCTACTGCCTTGAAATGTCAACTTTATCAAATGCTTAAATATTTGTGCCTGCTTCTGGATTTTCTATCCTATTTGTACTACAATGTTTTATTCACTATACCTTAAAATATGCCTAAATACCCAAAAGGTATATGTCTGCCTCATTATTCTTTTCTGAATTTTCTTGGCTACTAATGTGGTTTATTTTCCACATAAACTTCAGAAGCAATATATACAGTTTGAAAACAAAACTATTTTAATTTGTATTGGCATTATATTAAATATGTAGACTAACTTGTAGAGAAGATTAACAAAGTGTTCTTTATATTCATCTTGTAATTTCCTTCTAGATTTATTTCTTAATGTTTTATCTCTTTTGTTGCTATTGTAAATGGGATCTTTTCTTCTACCGTGTGTGTGGGTAGGAAGGCAAGTGATTTCTCTTATTTATTTGTATAAATATATTTAATTTCATAAATAAATCCTAGAGTACCTTCATATATCTAATGTAATGATACTTTTATCTACTTCTTTTGAATTTATTTATTTAAATAATTCTAACCCAAAACACTACAAAATACTTGTGATGAAAGTGGACATCTTTCTAACTTGTTGCTAACTTCAAAGGCAATGCATATAATGTATTCTCTGAAAAGCAGGATGATGACCGTTGATGTAAATTAGATATGTTTTCTAATGTGAAGTAAGGAGCTATCCTCTTTTATTAAAAGTTTCAAAAATTATTACTAAAAAATGGATCTTAGTGCAACCAAATGCCATTTCCACATTTACCTAAATCCTTTTATGCTTTTTCTCCTCACATATGCTAATATGGTGGATTATGTTTAAAGATTTTTCTATTTTAAATAATACTTATGCTCATCTCCATTTTGTCATTGTGAATTATTTATTCCTTTAGTGTGCTGCTGGATTCTGTTTGTTCCCATTTTATTAAGGATTCTGAATAAGAAAGAATAAAAAATGGGGTTTTCCTATTGGTAATTATCTTGAGTTTTGAGATTACTCTTAGAATTGTTTCTGAAAAAAATTCCCTTTGCTTTTTACATTCTGGAATCGTTTTAAATGCATTGAAATTATCTGTTCTATAATGGTTTATTAAAATTTATCTGTGAAACTGTTATGTCTGATGTTTTTTCTGGGGGAAGTCTGTTGACAACTTTTATTTGTTCTGTTGTAATTGGTATGTTTGATTTTCCATTTCTTCTAAAGGTTGTCTGGTATGTTTTCTAGAAATACATTGCAACCAGGTTTTTCAATGACATTGCAGAGCACTGAAAAAAAAAATATATTTTACTTTCATCTGCATTTGCGGTTACAAGCATTGCTACTACCATTGACTCTCTGGAGTGAGAGCAGTTACAGGAACTAACCACTGAGAGAATGGCAGAGCTCAGAATAGAAACTGAAGCGGAGGGGGAACTCAACTTCCACCTAACACACGGTATTGGCAGTGCGCGCTTTGTCAGCTAGGGTATTTAAATTTCGCGGGAACTGGAAGTGCAAAAGAAAGAAAAAACCAACAGGTTGGGCGCGGTGCCTCGCTGTAAACCCAGCGTTTTGGGAGGCCGAGAGGGAGGATCACTTCAGCACAAGAGTTGGAGACTAGCCTGGCCAACTTGGCAAGACTCCGTCTCTACAAAACGAACAAACAAAAATCAAGATATTGGATCTGGATCAAAAAGGAAATTCCTCGAAAGAAAAAGGTCCGGGCCACGAGATTCTGCCAAGAGTGGGGAAGCACAGGACCCACTGCGTGGCCAGTCCGGATCGCACCTCCTGCGCTCACTGCGCTCTCCAACGAGTAAGAGGTGCTTGAGGAATATTTATTAAGTAGATCTTCCTCACTCTGTTGTTTTCCTGCTTTGGACTCCAATTCTTAAATTTTGGTCTTTCTGATTCAGACATTTTAAACCTAGAAGGACCTGGGAACGCATCCAGTAAAGATTGCAGGTCGGTGCACCCACTGCTCTTTGCTCTGAGATTCCATCCCCCAATCCCACTTTGTGTCCTACCTTGAGGTTCCTGGATGGTCGCCAGAGAATCTCCGAACCCATGAATTTCAAGAGTCTTTCCTCAGATCCTTAAAGGGCTACCCAAATTGTCCTGCTGGACCAAGATCAGACCTCCCAATTCCTTTGCCTAGACGCTACTAATACCGCATCCCCACCCCTGCCCTGTGCTTTTTAGCACTCCCACCTCCCATCTCTGCCGGGCAAAGGACGACAAATCCTTTGCAGGTAGAAATTCTACCTTTCACTTCTTTCACAGTCTTCACACTACCGTCACCACTGAGCTCAACGCAGTAGTTGGTCAGTGCCGAATGTAACATTGTCTCTGGAGTCCTATGTAAGTGACTATTAATTGTATTATACAGATTATTTATTATTTATTTAATGCTAGGTCTCTCACAGTCTCCCAGGCTGGAGTGCAGTGGTGCAATCCTGGTTCAGGGCAGCCTCCAACTCCTGCGTTCGAGCGATCTTTGCGCCTAGGCCTCTCAAAGTGCTGGGATTACAGGGGTGAGCCATCGCGCCCCACCCCAATTTTTTAATGATATAAAGTTATATGCTCCTCTGCCTGCCAACCCCTTCAGACGTTGCAAAAGCAAATTTAGTAATAATCAAAAAGTCTTTGCACCCCCCCCCCATTCAATTCCTAAAAATAAAAACAATAATAACCTTTAAGAGTTTGGCTTTGGCGTGTATTCCTCAAAGCTACTTAAAAATGAATATATAATTGTGTGTATACTTCTAGACTTATATTTACAAAAACAGAAACTGCTACACAATATTGTTCTGCAACACACTTTTTATGTCAGTTACTACCTGTCTATTTTATTCTTTTTGATGGTTATATGGTAGTACAATTAAGTTGATGAACCATAATTTGTTTAACCAACCTTATATCAACCCTCTATTTCAAAGGCTGCTACCTTGAACATTCTTTTATGCTCTTGTGCATACCTTGTTGAATTTATGCAAATATTTCTGTAGAATAAAGTTTTAGAAGTGGAATAGCCAAGTGATGATATCTACCTTTTAAAAAAGTCAGTTTATTGAAGTTTAATTTCCATACAGTAAAATTTACCTTTTTATATGTAGTTGGATGAATTTTGGCAAACACATATAGTCATGCAAAGACCTCTACAATAACAAGATATACATTTCCAGCATTCCCCCAATATTCTTCCTCACTTCTCTTTAGTCAACCTTTCCCTCCACTCCTAGCCTGACAACTACTGATGTGATTTTTTACTTTATCTTTTGTCTTATTTGGAATAGAATCATACAGTATAAGCGTTTAAGTCTGGTTTCTAGTCTCTTTCACTTGGCACACTGCTTTGAGACTCATTAATGTTGCGTGTATCTGGTTTGTTCTTTATGTTGCTGAGTAATATTCCATTGCATGAATGTACCACAATTTGCTTATCTACTCACTAGGTGATAGACATTTGGATTGTTTCCAGTTTTGGCAATTATAAATAAAGCTGCTATAAACATTTGTGTACAGGTGGACATGTTTTCAATTTTCTTGAGCAAATATCTAGGAGGAGGATTTTAGGTCATGGAATAAGAATATACTTAACTTCATAAAAAAAACCTGTCAAACTGTTTTTCCAAGTGGCCATACCATTTTTGCATTCTCCCTGGCAAAGTAGGAGAGTTTCAATTTTTCCATATCCTCATCAACACTTAGTATTATCAGGTTTTAAATTTTTTTTTTAAGTTTTGCCATTGTAATAGGCATGTAGTGGTTTTAATTTGAATTTTCTAATGACCAATGATATTGAAGTTTTTTCATGTTCTTGTTTGCTATCTGTATATCATTTTTGTTGAAGTGTAATTCAAATCTTTTCCCCATTTTTATTGGGGAGGGTGGAATTGTTTTCCTATTGTTGTGCAAAATCTACATATGTTTTCTCTGAGTCTGAGAGTTGTCCATTTTTACTAACAGTCCCTTTCGAAGAACAGAAGTTTTAAATTTTGACAGTTAAATTATCAATTTTTTTATGATTTATGTTTTTTGTATCGTATTTTAAAATTCTTGTCTAACAAAGTCATAAGGATTATCTCTGAAGTTTTCTTTTAGAAATCTTAAAGTTGGTTTAGTTTTAGGTTTTAGGTTTTATTTTGGTCTGTGGGCCATTGTGAGTTAATTTTTGTATACAGTGTGAGGTAAGGATGGAGATTCATGTTTTTGTTTTGTTTTGTTTTTGCACATGGCTCTTGTCCAATTGGTACACCACCATGAGTTGAAAAGAGTTTCCTTTCCCCTCTAAAGGATTAACTGAATCACCTTGGCAACTTTGATGAAAATCAGTTGATAACATGAGTCTATTTTTGAACTCTAATATCTACTTTTAAATTGTGATAAATGATAGGCGAATTTGCCATCCCCACCAGAAAAGTGTGACATCAGCCTTACAGCTGACTCCCAGTTCATTTGGTCCCTTGCCTCTTCCTTACCAGAAACAGAAGTAGGGCCGTGTGCTCCAGTTTCTCTTCCCTCAGCCCAAACCCAGCTCTTCTTAAAGTCTCATGAGCTGATGCCACTGCACAGCTTGGTAGCAGACAGCATAGCAACTTCTACATTCGTCAGAAACTCTTTATGAGGCAGCCAGTTCATTTCACTACACTAGGTACTGCGGAGGCAACTGCTCTTGGGTTGGGTAAGGATTTATTACTGCGCTTGGAATCTGGGGATGTGAGTTCAAGACTCAACCAGACCTAGAGGTCTAGTTTTGCGTATACCTCTCCAGTAACTGCTCATTTCTCTCCTTTTCTGAGTAAAACTCCTTTACAGCTTAATGATATATTTAATTCCAAGGAGTGAGAATGTTGTGTTTCAAAAAGAAAGAGTTCTCACGTTGTAATTTAATGCCTCTTCTCTGTGAATCAAGTTGGGCTGAGCCCTGGAGACCTCAGAATAGGTCTTAGGTTTATCAACTCCTCGGCAGCCAGGTGGAAAAGCCGAATGGGAAGCTTTCTCGGGATGAGACACCCACTGGCCTCATCTTCAGAAGATGGGAGCGCTCCTCGCCTCTCTCTTTGCCCCATAGCCCGCTCACGGACGCCCGGCCTCACCAGGTAGTGTTGCTTGATTTGTATGCAAAATGTTGTTCTTCCTTTATCTGAAATTCAAATTTAATTGGGTATTTTGTATCTTATCTGGCAATCCTACCGCCAACCCGACTTCAGGCCGGAGGAGGAGAAATTGCGTTCCGGGTAACTTCCCACCCCATTGAGCCGGAGAACAGTTTCCTAAGTTTTGGGAAGAGTGAAAACCTGTCACCACGAAAAGAAAGGAAATCTCCTCCAATTGAAAACAAACAAACAAACAAAAAAAAACCCCAA
Source organism: Gorilla gorilla gorilla (assembly GCF_029281585.2). NCBI lineage: Eukaryota > Metazoa > Chordata > Mammalia > Primates > Hominidae > Gorilla > Gorilla gorilla. Next base: position 45,840,800 of record NC_073229.2, on the reverse strand, counting down.
AAGCTGTTACCAGGGGCTGGGAGGACAGGTAAAGCCAGATGCAAAGTTAATAGGAAACACTGTTTTCCAAGATCATGCAGCAGCCGTAAAATGTCGCAATGGTCCCCTCTTTGAGCAATTGCTGCCTTTTTACGAGTGCGCAGACCCGCTTTGCCACACCCATCCATGTACTACTGGGGATACCGAAGATCACTCTCTCCTTGTGACAACGCCCAATCCCTAGCTAATCCCCACTACTCCTAACCCCACCTAACACCAAGCAATCCAGAACTGATCCTGCTTCTCTTAGAGACTCCTCAGAATCCTCGAATGGGAACCCAAACCTTACAAAAGACAGTTCTCTCCAGCCTCTTGTTGAACTGCATTTCTCCGTTACTCTGGAATATCCTGTCACTTCATCTATGTATTAAATCTGATCTTGGTTTGTTCCTGGTGGTCTTTGGCTAGTGTCTTTAACACCACATTACTGCTCTGTGGCCCTCCGACAGTGCAGGAGTTAGAGGGATTAATCCTGGCAGGATAGACACTCAGTTGATGTTGGAATGATGAGAGGAAGGTGGATCCTGAGAGAGAGAAGAGTTTACCAAATTACACAGAATCTAGATTAACCACGTTTCAGAAGGGGAGGAGGAGGCAAAACAAAGCTAGAGCAGCAGTGCCAAACTTTAGCATAAACCAGGATCACCTGGAGAGCTTTTTAAAGCACAAATTGCTGGACCCCAGACCTAGCGTTTTTTCCCAGGTGATAATGATGTTATTGTTCCAGAGACCACACATTTAAGAACCACTGAATTAGAGCAATCTCGTCGGCATAATAATGGTTTTTTTTTTTTTTTTTTGAGACAGTATCTTGCTCTGTTGCCCAGGCTGGAGTGCAGTGGTGTGATCTTGGCTCACTGCAACTTCGCTCTCCGGGGTTCAAGAGATTCTCCTGCCTCAGCCTCCGGAGTACCTGGGATTACAGGCGTGTGCCACTGCACCCAGCTAATTTTTGTATTTTTAGTAAAGACAGGTTTTAGCCATGTTAGCGAGGCTGGTCTAGAACTCCTGACCTCAGGTGATCCGCCCGCCTCGGTCTCCCAAAGTGTTGGGATTACAGGCATAAGCCATCGCATCAGGCCGAAAGCTAATAATGCTTTGAAGCCAGTGATCCAATTTCAGACCTCTGACTTAGACACTTTAAAATTCTCATTCCCATTTAAAACAATCGAATGAGTCGTGCTCTCAAATCACACAAAGCTCAACACCATTAATCCCTAAAAATCCATTAAATATTGAATATTTATGAAGCCCAGTGTATAAACTGCCGGTAGTTACCCAGAAAATCTGTAATAAACCAAGGTCACTGAGTTTATGAGAATCCAGGATTCTCAATCACTTCCTCATCACTGTGAGTACTTGAGCTTCCATTTAGATGATCTGGGGCAACGCTAGTTGAAACAATAATCTCTCTTGTAAGGGCTGCATAAGCAGGTGTGGTCTGACCTCCTTTTCACTTTGTTGGGAGGGTAAGTCAACACAACTTCTATGGAAGAAATTTGACAGTATCTTACAAATGAATATTACCCAGGACACAGTATATCTACTCCTAGACATTTATATTGTAAATATAGACACTCACATAAAATGCTATATTCAAAATTATATATATATGTATATATCTTCAGACACAGGTATGTTTACCTCTTTTTACAAGTAGCACCTATACATATTGTCTTGCATCATGCTTTTTTCACTTAAGAGTATATCTTTGAGAGATTAGTAGTCTTATATATGCAAGTCTTATAAATAATAGTCTTATATATGTTTCTGGAAGGATACATGAAAGCTAATAAGAGTGTCCTACTGATGGCAGTAGGTAATTAGTGGCAAAACTTTGCTATACAACTTTTCATATTTTTTGAATCATGTGAATGTAGTACTTATTTTCAAAATGAAAATAATTGAATAAACTGAATAAAATTATGTGTATTCCTTTTTTTCTCTCAAAAGATCAGCCAAGATGGAAGTTACAAATGGAAACTACATAATACTGACATTCTTCTTTCCTTTCTCAGGAGGAAATGCTTTAGTACTAACTAGAAATGTTCTATGGAATGTATTTGTAAGTTTTGTTATATCTCTAAGAGACACTCTCACTCTCCTTCCTTTTTCAAAGATGGAATCCTTAGGCAATAGTGACTGCTTTAAAAGTTAGCATTAAGATAATAAATGAAAATTGCAGTAGAGATATACAATTAGGCTGAAAATGCCTTAAGTAACCCATACGGTTCAATACCCATAATGTTGCATATGTAACTCTTTATGATTTTATAAGTACCTTTAAATTTTTCAGGCAATGTTTTTCTATAGCCCTCAATTAAATCTTCAATTGTTTCCTCAATGGGGAATCCCGCTAAGCGAAACTTGTGAAGGAATGAAAATTTGCATGAGAATGAAGCCTGAATCAAATAAATCAACTAACAAATTACATTCACAGCCAAGACAAGTGTTACTAAAGAAGCAGAGAACATGAAAGATCAGAGGGAATTATTGAAATGGCTGGTGAATACGGAATGAATTTGCCAAATTAAGTGCTTACCATATCATTTGTGATTCCTGGAACAAAAGGCTTGCCATGCAGCCGACGAGGATGGGATTCGAACCCACGCGTGCAGAGCACAATGGATTAGCAGTCCATCGCCTTAACCACTCGGCCACCTCGTCACATGAAAAATCAGCAATTGAATTTCTTCGTCTGTGTAGTGCTCCCAGTGAGTCTTGTAGAAACATGATCTAATCGTTTTTTCCTGGTTTAATCCCCATAACCACAGTCTGAGTCAGGTGTCTTAATTAAGACACATTTCACAACCACCATAAAAATGACGACTGTCACTTAGAGTAGTGAAGTTACTTGGCAAATATCTAATAATAGGTTGAACCAGTGCCGGCATTCATTGGTAGACAAAAATCACCTGCTTTTTTGTTGACCCGGCTCCAGCTGGCCGCCCTGTATGCCCCTCGAGACACACGCTGGGACCTTCGCCGGGTCCTTCTGCCACTTTATTCTGCATTCAAAGGGTTGATTTGCTTCCTGATCTAAACTTTGTCCTTAGATTCCTGTTTTCTGTGACGTACCAGAAACCTGACTGTAATTCCTTTTCATTTGCTTCTGTAATATGCCCGAGGGCCAGGAGATGCCCTCCTTTCTCTTTTGTTACTTTCTCTAGGAGTTGGTGTTGATCAGTCTATGATAAATCAGCAACAGGTGAGAGCATGTTTTTTTACAAAAAATTAGAGGCGCGCAGGCACCCCGATGGCACTCCTCTTGCTTTGGTCAGGACAGTGAAAGAAAGAAAGTCTTTTTGTGTTTAGCACAAGATTGGCTCAGTCCAGTTGCTACCGACACTGAGAAGGGCCTGTGGGGTGGGTAACCCCCTGGTGCGGGAGTCAGGATGCCTGGTCCTAATTGTGGCTCTTAACTAAGCCCACTCACTAAATCCAACCCAACTTGAGAAGCAGAACCGTAACCCCTAACGTCCCTTCCAGCTCTGACAACCTCAATTATAAAATGATCAGCAAGAAAAGAAGCATGAGGCTGGGTGCGGTGGCTCACGCTTGTAATTCCAGCACTTTGGGAGGCCAAGACGGGTGGATTGTTTGAGCTCAGAATTTCGAGACCAGCCTGGGCAACATGGAGAAACCCTATCTCTACAAAAATTGCAAAAATCAGCCGGAAGTGGTGGCCCGCACCTGTGGTCCCAGCTACTCAGGAGGTTAAGGCGGAGGATCGCTGGAGCCCTGGGGGCGTCAAGGCTACAGTGAGCCCTGATTGCCGCCATTGCACTCCAACCTGGGCCACAGAATGAGACCCTGTCAAAAAACAAACAAACAAACAAAAAACTGGAAGGAAGGAAGGAAGACTCTTACACTCGTTAGAGTTTGTGTGCTTTTTGATATTTGGTGCAGAATTTTGGAGGGGAAATTTTTCTTTTCTACCAGAAGAATGTTGGTGCTTTTTTCCTCCCTGTGAAATGTCCTATCTCTGTTCTCAGCTTTGTTGGGAGAGGCTCTTTTTTATTCTCACACCTGTGTTAAACATTAAAACCACCCAATGTCCACCAAAGTGGAATACTTAGTTAAATAAATTATGATTAAGCAAAACATCAAAGTGGTATGTGATTATTAATAGGAATAATGCTGTTCTATACATAGTAGTTTATAAATATTTTCCCACTTTTTTTTTTTTAAATGAAGTCTCGCTCTGTCGCCCAGGCTGCATGCAGTGGGGTGATCTCTGCTCACTGCAACCTCCACCTCCCGAGTTCAAGCGATGCTTCTGCCTCAGCCTCCCCAATAGCTGGGATTACAGGCACATGCCACTATGCCCGGCTAATTTTTGTATTTTTAGTAGAGACGGGGTTTTGCCATGTTGGCCAGGCTGGTCTCCAACTCCTGGCCTCAAGTGATCCGCCCCCCTCGGCCTCCCAAAGTGCTGGGATTACAGGCATGAGCCACTGTGCCCAGCCTATTTTCCCACTTCTAAGTTTTTTTAAAAAAGGCAAGTTGCAGAACAGTGTGTATAGTACGGTTGTTTGTTTTAGATGATAGAGAGTTTAGATATTTAATGTTGGTGAGGGCCATTTAGCTTCAGGCTCAATTTTAAGAAGGTTCTAAACATAGACTTTTCATATTATCTTTAAAGAAGTATTATGTATGTGTATGTATATCTGTGTATGTATTATACATACAACTACTGTGTATTTTTTAAGAGTTAAATTAAAGGTCTTCAATATTCCCAATATTTTCAAATCTTATTTGGCATTTCTTTATTTTTTTATACGCTGAAAATGAAGATGGCATGAACCTTTTGGACTTCTGGAAGGCTCTGATTGATATAAACATAAAAAACCTTCGGAAGGATGTATATTACTTGTTAATAGCTGGTATCTCTAAGAGTGAGAATATGAAGCTTTTTAACTTTCTATATTAAAGGTTTTTTCAAGATTTTACTTTTTTCATGATGAGTACATTATTTAGTAATTAATGTTTTTAAAGTAAAGATAAATTTAAATTATTTAAGACATAAGAGTGAACAGAGTCAAACACAGCTGAGAAATAAAGTATAATATTAAGAAACGACCATTAGATTTACCAATGGAACGATTTTATGTAGGACAAGATGGAGTTTTTTCCTAACATCTTGTAGTTCAAGCTGGCAGACACTACCTATAAAGGGTCTGATTCCACAGACTGCTTCAGGACAGTGGAAACCCTTCTTTTAATCGTGTTCTCTGGCATAGTGATTCAAACTGCTATTTTTTCACCAGGTCCTGCCTGGGCTTTCTTCCTACCAGCTCCCAGCCCTGTTTGATTTCTTTGAAAGATCATTCTAGCTGCTCTGGAGAGACCAGGTGGCCAGAAATAGCTGTGAGCAGACCAGTTGGGAAGCCAGGGCAGCAGCTGTCATGAGAGGTGGTGGTGGCTCAGACTAGGAGAGTGGCAATAGAATGGAGAGAGGTGGATGGGTCCAAGATATATGTTGGAGATAAAATGGTGGACACACACTGTGAGTGATGAGTAGGGTGGACAATTCATCCTAGTTTGCTGGGAACTTTTCTGTTTCAGCACAGAAAGTTCCATGTCTCTGCGAGACCCCCCCAGTCCCAGGCAAACCTAAACAGTTGGTGACAGGGAAGGACCAATAATGAGTTTCCTGCTTCTCGCTTGAGTAGTGGGGCAAGTGGAAGTAGTGTTTATTAAAACTGGGAAGATTGAGGAAGTGGTAGGTATTGTGGAAATGACAATTTAACTTTTACATGTTAAGACTCGTCATAAACCAACCTATGCAGTCCGTCTGCAATAGAATGTTTTTTCCTTCGTCTTTGAGTCAGGAGAAGAATTTGTTATTTCAAAGGACTATAGGAAATATGAGATTTATATCCATCGTGGGGAACTCTCCTTATTCAAGATTTTAACTACAAATGATTAATATTCTGGAATTTCTATTTCTTGGAGTAAATCTAATTTACAGGAAATCATTTGGTGATTCCTTGGCTTATTTCCCATTTTAAATAACTATTCTGTATTTTGTCCATTTTTCTAAATACTGCAAGGGTAAGTTGTACATATTTAGTTTAGTCAAAAGAATAAAAAACTTAAAAACAAAATATCTCCAATCTTGCAAAAGTTTTGACAGCTAATTTATTCGTATCCACACCAACTGGATTAGAAATAATTTATCAGTAGATGTCTTCTTAGCAAAGGTGACAGGTGAGCCTTGACTGCTAAAGATCCTAGGTGCAAACCTCTGAAAAGAGAGTATGTTTTCACCAGAGGAATATTCTGGGTTAATTATAAAGAGCACTATGTGAAATCCAGGGAAAGGAAATTTTTAGGAGACAAGTGCAAGGCATTCAATTAGAGCAGAGAGATGAGGCAAATACCACACTCTGTCAAAGACATTATATTTAGGTGACTCTGTTCTTGAACAATATTGTTGATTATGTTCAAATTAAATAGAGATAAGATCAGTATTTAACATTGGCCCTTAGAAGGAAAATTATCTTGCTGCCCATATAAGCAATAAGCAAAATTCTGCCCTAGCAACTTTGTGCTATGAAGTAATTCACCTAATCCTCTAAGTCCATTCTAAGAAAATTAACACACTGGTCAAAATAGGAAAAAACAAAGAAATCTGAGAAAGCCATTTTAAAAATGAGACATTCCCAGCAAATAAGCAGTAAGATATAGTGTTTTAATATATGTTTAAAAATGCTATTTCTCAAAATAAAAACAAAAGAAAAAAGCTCTCACTCTTACATAGTGAAGTTTTTATGAATAAAATAATATGCTTGTTTTAAAATGCAGAAAGACAAAGTTTGAAATATATATTAAAAATATTGACAAAATATTGTTAATTTTGAGGCTGGGTGATGGATATACGAAGCTACATCATATCATTTTTTCCCTTTTTTTAATATTTTACATTTCCATAGTAAAAAGTTATAATATGTTTAACACCTTTTTTTCGTTGTGTAAGTATCCCAAATGTTGTAGTCTCTGCACGGAAGGAATTAATAAAATGATCAGGGAGAGTGTCAGTAGATAAGCAAATACACTATGCTGACAAAAGCAAAGGCTGAGTGGGGCTTAATACACTATTTGTCGGAAATTCCTAAAAAAAAAACTTAAAAAAAAAAAAAAACGTAGACGAGACTACAGAATTGAAGAAACATCACTGTTCATGGGATTCAAACCTGTGCGGAAAGTGCTCACTGGTCTGAAGGCTCTGGGTGGTTGCGACCCCATGCTCTAAGCTGGGGCTTTATCTGCGGCGAAGCGCAGGAGGTGGAGGCGCACAACTTGGCGACGCCACGAAACCTAACATGCTCCACAAGGTCTTGCAGGGGTAGCGGCCGGGGTTTGGGGAGGGACGTCTCTGTAGGTTTACTTTATTCCTGGCTTCTGTCTTCCAAGATCCCTCACACCTTAACAACAACAATAATATTGGCAAACACCTAAACAGCGCGGACTCCGGCTAGCGCTCTCGCAAGCGCTTTCCATGCATTAATTCATAGAATCCCAGAATCACCCTTAGAAGGTGCCACCCAGGGTCACGCGGCAAAGAGTGGCCGAGCTGAGGCTTTCCCCGGATCTGTTTCCACGGCCCATGCTCTTAACCATCACGCTGTATTTCAGAAGCGAGAATCTTAAATTATTTTTCCCCAAAGAGCAATGGAGACGCAATCGAGTTTGAGTGGTTTGTTTGAGACTGGGGGGTGGGGGTGGGGTGTGAAACCCGTGGTGTCAAAAAATCAAAAGCGGAGAACAAAGCCTTTTGAAGACCAGAAGCCACTTTTAGGACCCAGTTTCCCAAATATCAACCCAAAAGCTGTAAAACGAAGTTTGCTCAGTGAGCAGTTAAGGAGCTCTCTCGATATCTCCGGTGGCTTTCGAATGACGCTACTCCGAGCCGCGGCTCGCTCCGAGGGTGAAGTTGGGTTTACAATCAGTTCTACGCGCTGCCCCGCGGCCCTTCCCCTGGCCACAACCTCTGCATCCACCCAAATCAGCGGCCCCTGTTTGCAGCCACGAGGGAGTCGGGAACCAAGTCCTGACCACCGTCTCCTAGAGAATTACATGTCCCTGCACGCACGGAGAATAAAGCCAGGAAGGATAAGTGGTAAATTATAGGGAATTTGGGCGGTGGTGACATCGTTAACGCCATTCTCGCCCTGCTGGGACGCGCACTTTGCGTTTCTGAAATTCTCAGTCTATATGGTGTGATATCCCAGGAAAGCTGCCCGAGTCCTCCCATTTGTTGAGTACCCTTCGATTCATTCTGTGGGTAAATCAACTGTTAGTAGAGGAAATTGAAATTGTTTAAATATTCAAAGCCGTGAGTGCGGGGGCGGGACATTAGGGTAGATGGTGACCAGGAGGAATTTCCAACATTTTCCCGTCTTAAGATCTGGAGCCCAGCAGGGCCATAATTTTCCACTCAGTTGTAATTGGTGCCAAGTAGCTTTTGGACATTCCGAGACCACAGATGTTTCTCTCAAATTGTCCTCCCACCCTGTTAAAATCTGTTGGGGAGCGTGGCTTACTTGCTCTCTCACCAGAAACGCGGAGAAGGTGGATGCAAGAAGGACTTTGCGGAAATTGATCCAGTACTGGACCACTGCCCGAGTGCTGGGATTAAGAGACCTTATCCAGTCAGCCAAATGAGGCCCGTTCTGTAGCTGAAGGAATTGCTTTCCCAGATTCTAATGAATCAGTGCTCACTTGTTATTTTGCCCGAGTTTTTTTTATTTTTAAGATTGTGGTTACCTTAAAAAAATTACAAACATTCCTAAAATTCTTCCTTTAACATCACTTTTAGGAGAATACAAAACTGTCATATATCCAGAATTAAATAATAAACACTTTTTCTTTTTCCGTTTTCCGGGAGTGTCTGTTTGCCCTTGTTGAGGATCTTTGATATGGCTTATAAGATTTTACTGCTATGGGCCAGGCTGTACCTTATCAAAAGTGTATATTGTTTGATAATCCAGTGCTGAAGGCTGGAAGCCAGCATTTCCACTGAGATAAGAATCCCTTATAAGAAATTACATTAAACTTTGACCCTTGCCTACTTGTCTTATTTAGTATTTGGAGACAATTCTCAGAGAAAATGTCTGCTTCTCAATGAATTGTGGCAAGAAACAAGCCAAACATTCTTCTTACCCTCTCAGTTGATCTTTCAGCGATGAATCTTTAGACATTTTCCACTATTTTTATTTCCCCCAGTTTCATTCAAAATGCTCTCTTTATTTGGGATTTTCATTCAGGTCTTTCGGATTGTGGATGGCAGTTGCTCTCCTAAGTAGGCACTACCTTACTTTTTTCTGATGTCTAGAGTTTTGGCTAGACTTTTGCTTGGTTGTAGATATTCTTAAATGTTAATTTCTCCTAACTGGCTCGAAATGAGCAGATGATTAAATAAGAAGGTAGCTGGTCCTCAAAGAAAAGTTAAATCATTATCCAACTTGTATTACAGATTAAGAATTCATTCAATTAATGTTACTCACTCTTCAAATTGTTCCACTAGTATAATTTGATTTTTTTAAATAGTGATAGCATAGCTTGTCCAACAAAGGGCTGTCAGATTCTTGACACTTTCCACATTTTTGTTTTGCAACACTCTTTACCAGTTGCCTAACAAGGTAGCTATTTTGTAGTGGATTCTCTCTGAAAGAGAAAGAACAGCCTGTGCTAATTGGGAGTCTTCCTCACCTCTTTTCTTTTTCTAAAAATTAATTTTCTCTAAAAATAATTTCTGTTCAATTTTAGCCATACCCAAGACTATTCTGTTGGAAATGGCCAAAATAAAAATTGGGCTTTAAACAATTGAAGCCCAAAAATTTGAGCATTAAACAACTGGTCATCCAATCTTTTCTTGCCTCTGTTTTCTATTCTCTCCTTTCCACATCAACTTGAGACTGCATCAGTATAGTATAATGTTAGCCAAGGAAATTTTCTGATATTTCTCTTTCCAGTTAAGGATCATCTGGAAAGACAAGGGCTGTGTGTGTGTGCGTGGATGTGCACGCACGTGTGTGTGTGTATGTTGAAAGAGAAAGCAGATAGCATGCTTCCCACATCGGTGATCTTGGATTTATTTCTCTCACTCATGCCCTATTGTAGAGTGATGACAGTCAAGTGATGATAGTCAACATTTTTAAAAATTAATAAACTTTCTTTTTATAGAGCACTTTGAGGTTCACAGCAAAATTAAGCTGACAATACAGAGATTTCCCCCATATCCCCTGTTCCCATACTAGCACAACTTCCCCCATTATCAATATCTCCCACCAGAGTGGTAAACTTGTTACAATCAATGAGCCTTTATTGACACATAATTATCACTCAAGGTGCACAGTTTACATTAGCATTCACTCTTGGTGTTGCACATTTTGACAAGTGTATAATGACATGTATCCACCATTATAGTATCATAAAGAATAGTTTCACGGTCCTAAAAATCCTCGAAGTTCTGCCTGTTTATCCCTTCCTCCCCTCTAAACTCTGGAAACCACTGATCTTTTTACTGTCTCCACAGTTTTGCCTTTTTCAGGATGTCATCTACTTGGAATCATAGGTATATAGCCTTTGCAGATTTGCCTCTTTCATTCAGCAATGTGGATATAAGTCTCCTCCATGTTTTTCATAGCTTGATAGTTTTTCTTTTTTTTTTAGAACTGAATAATATTCCATTGTCTGGATGTGTTACAGTTTATTTATCCACTCATCTGTTGAAGGACAGTTTTGTTAGCTGAGCTGGTTACAAATTTTGGCAATTACAAATAAAGCCGCTATTAACATTCATGTGCATGTTTTTGTATGGGCATAAGTTTGGGGTAAGTACTAAAGAAAGTGATTGCTGGATCATATGGTAAGAGTATATTTAATTTTGTAAGACACTGCCAAACTGTATTTTGTACTCCTTTCAGGAATGAATGAGAGTTCCTGTTGCTTCATATCCTTGCCAGCATTTTGTGTTAGCAGTATTCTGGATTTTGGTCATTTTAATAGATGTGTAGTGGCATCTCATTGTTGTTTTAACCTGTTGTGGTTTTAAATGAGCACTTCATATGATTTATTTTTCTCTCCTTTCTTAGTATATAAATTATGCTTCTGCATTTACTTTTTTTTTTTTTTTTTGAGGCGGAGTCTTGCTCTGTCACCTTACCAGGCTGGAGGGCAGTGGTGCAATCTTGGCTCACTGCAACCTCCGCCTCCTGGGTTCAAGCGATTTTCCTGCCTCAGCCTCCCAGGTAGCTGGGACTACAGGAGCATGCCACCACACTCAGCTAATTTTTGTATTTTTAGTAGAGACGGGGTTTCACCATATTGGCCAGGATGATCTCGATCTCTTGACCTCATGATCCGCCCTGGTGCTTGCAATATGCATTTACAACTAATCCAAATACACTTTCAAATAGCACTATAGTGTTTCTTGGGTAGTGTATGTACCTTTTAATAACAAAATATTCCTAATTCCTGGAACCCTCCTGTCCTTTGTATCATTACTCTCATTGGTTTCCCTTATACAAAAGCATACATAATTGAATACATTATTGCTATTATTATTTGAACAAACTATTATCTATTAGATCAATTAAGCATTAAAAAAGTATTTCACTTTCATGTATTCATTTTTTGATGTTCATCCTTTCTATAAGTAGATCCAAATTTTGGACTTATATTATTTTCCTTCTCTCTGAATAACTTATTTTAACATTTCTTACCAGGCAAGTCTACTGGTAACAAATTCCCTCAGTTTTTCTTTGTCTCAGAAAATCTTGATTTCTCCTTCACTTTTGAAGGATAATTTTGCAGGGTACAGAATTCTAGGTGGACAGTATTTTCTCTCAACAGTTTAAATATTTTATTTCACTATCTTCTTGCTTACATGGTTTTTAAGGAGAATTAGATATAATTCTTATCTTTGATTCTCTATAGATAAGGTATTTTTTTCCTCCTTTGGATTCTTTTAAGATTTTAAAAAAATCTTTGATTTTATGAAGTTTGAATATTGTGATATAATAAGAAATATATATGTGTTCTGTGCCCCTGCTTCCTGAGCTAATATTTGGTCTTTGACCTGGGTTCCTGACACAGAGCTCCTAAGACCTTTGTAATTTCCTAAATGACCGGAGTGTGTCTGACGCTAATCTTCTAAATCTCTTGGAAGAGATTTATAGGAACCTAAATCTCTTGAGTTATAGGAACATCTTTTGTACTGATGAGAAGAATCTTGGTGAGCTCCTAGGTAACCTCAGGAGGAGGGCTGGTTGCCAGGGCAACCAACCATACTATTCGAGAGTTTGAACTTTCAGCCCCACCCCCTACCTCAGGGGAGGGAGAGGGACTGAAGTTTGAGTCGATCACCAGTAGCCAGTGATGTATGTAACCAATCACGCTTACATAATGAATCCTCCATAAAAATCTCAAAAGGGCAGGGTTCCTGGAGCCTCCTGGTTGCTGCGCATGTGGAGGTTCTTGAAGGGTGATGCTCCTGAAGAGGGTTTGGAAGATCCATGTTTCTTCCCACATACCTTTCCCTATGTACTTCTTCCAACTGGCTATTCATCTGTACCCTTCATAATAGGCTTTATGATAGATAATACATAATATAATATAATATAATATAATATAATATAATATAATATAATATAATATAATATAATATAATGGGTAAGCATAAGTAAACTGTTTTCCTGAGTTATATGAGTCATCCTAGCAAACCAAACCCAAGCAGTGAGTAGAGGGAACCCTAATTTATAATTGGTTGGTCAGAAGTATGGGTGACAATCTACTACTGGTGTTTGGCATCTAAAGCTGGTTGCAGTCTTATGGGACTGGGCCTTTAACCTATGAGATCCAACTCTAACTCCAGGTAGATAGTGTCAGAATTGAACTGGACTAGAAGACACCCAGCTGACGTTTGCTACAGGATTGGTTGCTTGCTTGCTTGGTGGGGAGAAATTCCCACACATTTGGTCATAGAAGTCTTCTGTGTTGATTGTTATGGTGTGAAAGCAGGAGGAAAAAAAGAGAAAATTTTGAGTTTTTTTTCCATTCAATTATTCTCATTCTTAGTGGATATACAGTAGTTCCTCATTGTGCTTATATATTTGTAGGGATTAGCATTGCAGGAATCAATTAAGCATCATTTCCTGTTAGGGCAATATTTCACAGGAAATAGGCCTGTGGTTTCATCTATTTAGAGACAGGTGGAACTAAGAAGATAATTTTAAAATGTTTTAAAAATCAGACTGTTGATAATTTAACAAAATTTCAAATCAACTTGTCTGTCTCTTACATATCAGTAAGGTATAAATGAGGCTAAATGCATTTATTATGCTACCTTCTGATTTGTCTTCTTCAGTGTGATGTTATGTCATCATATGAGTTGAATTGTTATTTGCGTGAACTGGGTAGCTACAATCTTACCACAATAGCATAAGCATTAGAGACATATAAATGCTAGCACGTCCAAAATTAGGTGTTGAAATAGCCATCCCTCCCATTCAGGTAGTAATTTGGCAAGCCTAAGCCAAAGGTTGCAGGCTTCTGAGGAGTCATCTGTTATACCATGATTAGGCACTCCAGTTTTCTTTCTTTTTTTCTTTCCAGCAGACAGTTTGTTACATACTCCTTAGCAGATTCTGACATCCATGACCACTGTCTTGCCCAGTTTTCTTATTTTTAATATAATGTATTTTACAGATTGCAATAAATTTTAAAATCCCAGATAAATTGGCAACAATATAACATTCTTCCCAGAGTTTCCTTCTCCCTAAATAATGAGAGTAGTAAGTTTATTCTAACTCAACAGTCAAAATAACAGCTATTATCCAGGACAATGATGCTTCCAAGACTGTAGTAAAGCCTATAAAATGTAAAATAATCAAGTTAATGTACAGCTGTGCAGAATTTAAAAAATTAAAAATACCTATGTCTTCCCTTTAGAAGCTAAATCTATTATGTCTCTGAACTCTCAAAGCTCTTTATCTGTACCTACTATAGTATGTACAACATTCTTTGGATATTATAGTTATTTTTGCCTATGTCTCATTTTCTGTACACAGCTATAAAAATTTTGTAGGCAAGACCTTCAGTGACTGATTAATCTTTACATGCCCCAGCACATACCACATAGGCTTAGGTGTGCAAGTAACAGGTGAATTCTGTTGGGATTAAAGGTTAATGTAGGAGAAGCAGGGACAAATAACACTGAAAAACTAGGTACTGTCTAGTGTCTGCCATTAGTGAGGCAGTTTCCAAGTGCCAATTCCAATATTCATTATGTCTTTCCTAAGCAACAAGAACATTTATTGGAAAACCCCACCACTACCATCGCCATCACCACCAGATGTCTACCAATGACATGTATAAATAAAAATGTTACGTGACCTCACATCTGTTAGAATAGCATATATGTATATATGAGAGAGAGAGAGAATTGTACACACACTTGTTACTTTCATATATATTATATATGTGCTATTCTAACAGATATGATGTCTATATCTATGTATCTATCTATGTATCTATCTATCTATCTATCTATATAGATATATACACATACACATATATACCTATATATGAAAATAACAAGTGTTGGTGAGAATGTAGGGAAATTGGAATTCTTGTGCATTGTTGGTGGGAATGTAAAATGGTGCAGCCACTATAGAAAACAGTATGGTGGTTCCTAAAAAACTTTCATATAGAATCACTGTATCATCCGGCAATTTCATTTCTGGGTATACACCCAAAAGAATTGAAAGAATGGTCTTAAAGAGATATTTGTACACCCATGCACATAGCGATGTTGTTCACAATAGCCAAAAAGTAAAAGCAACCCAGGTGTCCATTGATAGATGAATAATAAACAAAATGTGGTATATGCAAACAATGGATAATTGTTCAGCCTTAAAAAGGAAAATAATTCTGACACATGCTACAGGGATAAAACTTGATGACATTACACTAAATGAAATAAAGCAGTAACAAATAGGCAAATACTGTATCATTCCACTTATATGAGGTACTTAGAATAGTCAAATTCATAGAGACAGAAAGTAGAATGATGGTTGCCAGAGGCTGAGGGCAGGGGGAAAATAGGTAGTTGTTTTCTAATGGGAATAAGGTTTAGTTTTGCAAGATAAAAAGAATTCTGGAGATTGGCTGCAGAACAATGTGAATATTCTTTACATTATTAAACTGTACACCTGAAAAACAGGATGATAAATTTGTGTTACATGCAAAGTAGTCCCCCTTTATCCACAGTTTTGCTCTCTATGGTTTCAGTTATCCATGGTCAACTTCTATTCAAAAATATTAGATGGAAAATTCCAGAAATAAACCATTCATGAGTTTTAAATTGCACAGTGTTCTCAGTAGTGTGATGAAATCTCTCACTGTCCTGCTTTGTCCCACCCAGGATGCAAATGATCCCTTTGTAAAGCATATCTGAGCTGTAGATGCTACCAGCCCATTAGTCACTTAGTAGCTGTTCTGCTTATCAGATTGACTGTCATGGTACCACGGTGCATGTGTTCAACTAATCCTTATTTTATTTAATGGCCCTAAAGTGCAAGAGTAGTGATGCTGGCAATTTGGATATGACGGATAGAAGCCATAAAGTGCCTTCTTTAAGTGAAGAGGTGGAAGTCCTTGACTTAATAAGAAAAAAGTTCATACGCTGATGTTGTTAAGATCTACAGTGAGAATGAGTCTTCTATCTGTGAAATTGTCAAGAGGAAAAATAAATTCATGCATAGTATATATAGGGTTTGGTGCTATCCACAGTTTCAGGCATCCACTGGGGATCTTGGAATGTACCACCTGCAAATAAGTGGAGACTATTGTATTTTATTATAATTAAATATTAAAAAGTTATGTGAGAATTCCAATAAGTGGCCCTCCTGTTTTCCCCCTTCCTAGAACAGGTATGTTGACTGAGGTTCTAGAACTTCATTGGACTATGAGGTGATACTGAGAAAAAGAGCTACAAACCATGGTGTGGCAGAGATAAAGGGAGAATGGGTCCCTAATGCTCCTAGAGCGATTGACCCACCCCTGGACTGCTTTCCTCTCAGCATCTGATATGGTTTGGATGTCTGTCATCTCCAAATATCATATTGAAAATTGATCCCAGTGTTGGAGGTAAAGCCTGGTGGGAGGTGTTTGGGTCATGGGGGTGGATCCTTCATGAATGGCCTGGTGCCCTCCTTATGATGAGTTCCTGCTCTGAGTTCATGTGAGATCTGGTTGTTTTAAAAGTGTGGCACCTCCTCCGTAGCTCTCTTGCTTCCTGTCTTGCCATGTGACATGCTTCTCCTGCTTCACCTTCCACCATGAGTAAAAGCTCCCTGAGGCCTCACTAGAAGCTGAGCAGATGCCAGCACCATCTGCTTCCTGTAGAGCCAATGAGCCAATTGGCTTCCTGCAGAACCATGAGCCAATTAAATCTCTTTTCTTTATAAATTACCCAGTCTCAGGTATTCCTTCATGGCACCACAGAACAGACTAATACAGCTTCTACCTATTCAATACCTTAAATCTTTCCCTCTCTGTCCTATAACCCAATTGTATTTTGACCATGATATTTACTAGTGCCTAAAGTGCTTTTATTTGTTATTTATCTCACCTTCTTACTTCATGTTCACTAGAATATAAGCTCCATGAAAGGAGGGACTGTCTGTTTTGTACGCCACTGTTAGTTCCACTGCCTAGAAGTGCCTGACATATAATAAGCACTCAATACATGTTTATACAATAAGAGAAAGAATAACAACACAAATGGAAAATAAGGGACATATTTGAGCAGTCTGTAGAGATAGAATAGTTCTGCTTGGTTGTGGAGTGGAGAAACAAGATAGATGGAATCAAGGATGACTCCAAGGTTTGGAGCCTGGGTGACTAGGTCAGGTAGCATCAATACAGGAAGTCATCAGAACAAGATGATGAAATATGTAGTGAAGGGAAATGAAAATAAAACCTACATATGATAGGATACCAGGGGGTGAAATAAATGTAATATGGTGAAAATGTGGGGCATGGGTGTTTGGAGGAGCTGCTACACACCCACTAAACCTGTTAGGTTTCCAGTGTGGGATGGAAAGAGAGACAACTGACCTAACACCAAACTCTTTTTATATGTCAATGACCATCAATCACTATTAAGGGGGAAAAAAGTAGTACCAGTACTGGCTATGCCAAAAATAATTAGAAATAAAGATAATATGCACAAAATAACATAAATTTCAAAAGAAAAAAGAATTTTCTATGGCAGTTTCAGCATAGCTATTTTATTGCATGAACACTTTATTGTACTGAATAGGGTCAAATCACAAATAAAGTTCTGTAAATCCTTGTTTTTTTCAGAATTTATTACCCATGCAGACTCAGTCTCCAATGTGGCACCTAGATGTTCCTTATGTAATAAGAGATTAATAACATTGAGTCTCATAATGGATAAGCCTTTTCATAGTGACTCTCGTGTTGACAAAAAAAAAAGAAAAGAAAAAATCAGCCTTGCTTAAAGTTCTCACTGAACATTGCACCCCAGAGACTGCTAGATGTCATAATTTTCAGGTTCAGACAGGGTCCTAAGGAATCCTAGCAGCAGCAGTGTCTAAACTGCTGGCTGAAGGTCTCCCAGGCAAGAGATTGGTTCTCTGGAAGGTAAAAATCCTAATCCCTGAGGTGGTCTTCCTCAAACTTCACCTTTACTATCACAAAACCCTCCAGGAGGAGCTGCTAGTCAGCAGGCTTCTTTGCATCCACAGCCATCCTGGACACCGGGAGTTGTGACCTCAGCAGTGTCTTGGTCGGAAGATGTTAGAGGAGCACTCTGAGGAACAAGAAATAAATGATAAGTGGAAATTGAATTTTTTGCTAAAATTGACATAAGTTAAAAAGGTGAATTACTGAGAGTAGTTCATTAAAAATAAAGTGAGGATTCTGGGATGTGAAGTAAATGTACTTCTCCCTGTTCCTTCTACTAAGTACAACTAAAAGCTCTGGAGATTATATATAAAACAAACATAAGAAGTCTCTAAAAGGTGAACAGAAGGCAGACTGGATAGGAACCTCAGGATTCAAGGAATGACCCAGTAATGAGTTCCCTAGGTCTTCTTTTGGCCATATTTATCCTAAACTTGAAATTGAAGACAGTAGCAACCTGAAAATGCCAACAGAAGCAGATTTAACAGTAACAAAAGCTTGCTGCTGCAGCCCAAGGATCAAGAAAGGGGCAGCTTAGCAAGACAAAAAACCCTTTTAGATAGTAACTGCTCTACTCCAGCCAAACATGACAGAAAAAACTGTGGCCCCAAGCCCTACCCACAACAGCAAAGGCCCAGTGAGAAGCCTAGACTTCTACCCTCACCAGGCTCCAATGGTACCCCAATATCTCCACTAAGTTGGTGTCAATAAAGGCCATGTGGAGAGCATGGACTCCTACCCCAATTTGGCAAAAACAAGGCACTCCTCCTCTTCTTCATTGGACTGGTGTCAGATGAGGCCTACTGAAGGCCCAGGGCTTTTACTATTACCCACCAGTAATGAGGTCATACCCATGACCATAGCATCAGTATAAACCACATGGGGAATTGGAACTCCCCTCCACCCAAAAATAATGAAGAGCTTCCCACCTTGGGTGTTAATGGAGGCTGAGTGGGGGTGTCAATGGAGGCTGGGTATCACAGAGGATGGACTTCTAGTTCCATCTGGTAGTAATGAGGCAGCACACCCCCACCTACCCCTGCCAGAGTAGTATCAGAGAAAGCCAGGTTAAACAAAAGATTCTGAATAAGATCCAGAGTTCAGAACATAATATAACAATTTCCAGGTTTCAGTCAAAAATCCTTCTTCATACCAAGGAGCAAGAAATTCTCAGACTGAACGAAAAAAAAATGAATATTAAAACTGAGGTGACAAATCTTAGAATTATCTAACAAAGATTTTAAAGCTGCCATGACAAAAAGGCTTGAACAAGCAATTACAAACATGCCTGAAACAAATAATAAGAAAAAACAGACACAGCAAAGACATAGAAAATTTCAGCAAATAGGACATAAAAGAAGAACCAAATGGAAACTTCAGAAATGAAAAACACAGTAACAGAAATAAAAAGCTCAGTAGATGGGCAGAATGGCAGAATGGCAGAATTGAGAGGGGAAAAGGAAAGAATCACTGAACTGAAAGAGAACAACAGAAATTAACCAATCTGAATGCCAGAGAAAACAGACTAAGGAAATTGAAAACAGCCTCAGGAATCTGTGAACTATAACCAAAGAGCCAATGTTCAATTAGAGTACCAGAAGGAAAGGAGAGGGGGGCAAGGATGAAAAAGTAAAAAAAAATGACTGAAAATTTCCCAAATTTGTCAAAAGACATAAACTTACTAAATTCAAGAAGTTGAGAAAATGCTAAACATAACAAACCCGAAGAAATCCATACCAAGACAGGTAATAATTAACCTTCTGGAAACCAAAGACAAAGAAAAAATTCTTGAAAGTAGCCAAAGAAAAATGATACCTTAAAAATAGAGGAAAAAGGCCGGGCGCGGTGGCTCACGCCTGTAATCCCAGCACTTTGGGAGGCCGAGGCGGGTGGATCACGAGGTCAGGAGATCGAGACCATCCTGGCTAACACGGTGAAACCCCGTCTCTACTAAAAATACTAAAAATTAGCCGGGCGTGGTGGCGGGCGCCTGTAGTCCCAGCTACTCGGGAGGCTGAGGCAGGAGAATGGCGTGAACCCAGGAGGCGGAGCTTGCAGTGAGCCGAGATCGCGCCACTGCACTCCAGCCTGGGCGACAGAGTGAGACTCCGCCTCAAAAAAAAAAAAAAAAAAATAGAGGAAAAACAATGAGAATGACAGGGATTTTTCATCAGAAACAATAGAGGCCAGAAGGAAGTGGCACAATATTTTTCAAGTGCTGAAAGAAAAGAACTGTCAGTCCAGAATCCTATATCCAGAGAAAATATCCTTTAGGGATGAAGGCGAAATCAAGATACTTTTAGATGAAGGAAAACAAAGAGACTTTGTTATCAGCGGAGCTACCGCAAAATAATGGCTAATGGAAATTCTCTGAACAATCGGAAATGATTAAAAAAAAATAAAAAGGAAACTTGTAACACCAGAAAAGAAGACAAAACACAGTAAGCAAAAATACTGGGCTGGGCACAGTGGCCTATGCTGTAATCCCAGTGTAATCCCAGAGGCTGAGACAGGAGGATTGCTTGGGGCCACAAGTTCAAGATCAGCCTAAGCAACATAGCGAAACCCCCATCTATACAACAACAACAACAACAACAAAAATTAACTTAGTGTGGTGGCACTCACCTGTAGTCCTAGCTACTTGGGAGGCTGAGGCTGGAGGATCACTTGAGCCCAGGAGCTTGAGGCTGCAGTGAGCTATGTTCATACCACTGCACTCTGGCCTGACAGGGTGAGACCTTGTCTCTAAAAAGCAAACAACAACAAAAATTGGCACATGTAATAGACTTTCCTTCTCCTGAATTTTCTAAATTGTGTTTGATGATTGAAGCAAAAACTACAACACTGCCTAAAGTAATTCTAAATGTATGTAGAGTATGTATTTACAAGAATTATAAATTGGGAAAGGTAAAGTATGGAAATACTTTACGTGAACTTGACACTGGTAGACTGTGACAACTTACATACATAAAATACAATATATAGAGAATCCCCTAAAAATGCCATACAAAGAGATATACTTAAATATATATATATATATGTATATATATATATACACACACACAGATCAAACTGGACTTCAAAAAAAAGTCCCAGTTACCCACAGGAAAGCAGAAAAAAAAATGCAACACAGAGAACAAACAAAAAGCAAAAAATAAAATGGCACCAAGTATATGCTGTCTACAAGAAATTCACTTCAAATATAATGATATAAGTATATTAAAAGTAGGCCAGATGCTGTGGCTCACACCTGTAATCCCAGGACTTTGGGAGGCTGAGGCGGGAGGATCACTTGAGGTCAGGAGTTTGAGACCAGCCTGACCAACATGGTGAAACCCCATCTCTATTAAAAATGCAAAAATTAGCCAGGCATGGTAGCAGGCACCTGTAATCCCAGCTACTCAGGAGGCTGAGGCAGGAGAATCACTTGAACCTGGGAGGCGGAGGTTGCAGTGAGCCAAAATCATGCTACCAGACTCTAGCCTGGGTGACAGAGCAAGACTCCATCTAAAAAAAAAAGTAAATGGGGCCAGGCACAGTGGCTCATGCCTGTAATCCCAGAACTTTGGGAGGCTGAGGTGGGTGGATCACCTGAGGTCAAGAGTTCAAGACCAGCCTGGCCAACATGGTGAAACCCTGTCTCTACTAAAAATACAAAACTTAGCCAGGCGTGGTGGCTTGCGCCTGTAGTCCCAGCTACTTGGGAGGCTGAGGCAGGAGAATCACTTAAACCTGGGAGGTGGACTTTGCAGTGAGCCAAGATCACACCACTGCTCTCCAGCCTGGGTGACAGAGTGAGATTCCCTCTCAAAAAAAAGTAAATGGATGAAAAAAGGTAGATCATGCAAATATCAGTTAAAGTATAGGAGGAGCAACTATATTAATGTGAGATAGAGTAGACTACAGAACAAAGAAAAGTACCAGTCACAGAGGGAACATTACATAATGACAAGAGTGAATTCACTAATGAGACATAATAATCCTAAACGTATCTGTACCAAAGAATAGGTAGGCAAAATATGTGAACAAAAACTGATAGAACTGAAAAGAGAGACAAATCCACAATTATATTAGAGAACAAGTGATAGTACAACTAGACAGAAAATCATCAAGGATACAGAAGAACTGAACAATACCATCAGCCAACCAACTAATAGATATTTATAAAACAGTCTGCCCAACACCAGCAAAATACATATTTATTTTTAAGTACCCATAGAATATATAACAATATGGACCATATCCTGGGCCATAAGACAAACCTCAACAAGTTTAAAAGAACTAGAATGTGTTCTGCATCCACAAGAAAACCAAACTAGGAATTATAACAGAAAGATAGGAAAAAACTGCCAAATTCTTGAAAACTGAATACATTCCTAAATAAGTCAATAACCAAAGACGAAGTCTTAAGGAAAATAAAAAAATACATTGAACTAAATGAAAATTAAAAAACAACAATATTTGTAGGACACAGCTAAAGCAGAACTAAGAGGCAAATTTATAGCAGTAAGTGCATACATTAGAAAAGAGGAAAAGTCTCAAATCAATAATTGAAACTTTCACTTCAAGAGCCTAGAAAAAGAAGAAGAAAACCACAAAGCAAGCAGAAAGAAGCAAATAATAAAAATAAGAGCAAAACTCAAATGGAAAATTTAACAACACACAAAAAGTGGGTTTTTTGAAAAGATCAATAAATTAAAACCTTTAGTAAGACTGATAAATAAAAAATTAGGGAAGACCATTAACTGCAATGAAACAGGAGATATCACAACAGACTCTGCAAACACCAAAAGGATAATAGGGAATACTATGGACAACTCTCTACATATATATTTATTTTATTTTTGAGACAAGGCTTGCTCTGTTGCCCAGGCTGGAGTGCAGTGGTGTGTGTGATCATAGCTCACTTCTGACTGGAACTCCTAGTCTCAAACGATCCTCTTGTCATCCCCTTGGGTAGCTATGACTATAGGCGTACACCACCATGCCCAGCTAATTTTTAAATTTTTTTGTGGAGATGGGGGTCTTGCTATGTTGCCTAGGCTGGTCTCCAACTCCTAGCCTCAAGCAATCTTCTTGCCTTGGCCTCCCAAAGTGTTGGGATTGCAAGTGTGAGCACTGCGCCCAGACTCTACACATAAATTTAACAACATAGACCAATTCTTTGAGAAACACCAACTATCGCAACTCATCCAATATGAAATAATTTTAATGTCCTAATAAATACTAAGGAAATTGAGCTCAAAATTATTAATTTTTTTTGAAAAGAGTTTCACTGTCACCCAGGCTGGAGTGCAGTGGTGTGATCACAGCTCACTGCAGCCTGGACCTCCTGGGCTCAAGCACTCCTCCAGCTTCAGCCTCCTGAATAGCTGGGACTATAGGTGTGCACCACCACATGTTGCTATTTTTATTTTTTGTAGAGACGGGGTCTTTCTATGCTGCCCAGGTTGCTCCTGGGCTCCTGCCTCAGCCTCCCAAAGTGCTGGGGTTACAGGTGGGAGCCACCGTGCTTGGCCAACATTTAACTTTTAAATCCATGATCCATTTTTTGTTAATTTGTATATAAGGCATGATACTTAGGTCAAGGTTCATAGTAAGACAGTCTCTACAAAAAATTTAAAAATTTAGCCAGGCATGGTGGTGCACACTTCTAGTCCCAGCTATTCAGGAGGCTGAGGCTGGAGGATCGTTTCAGTAGCTAGGACTACAGACGTGTGTGTGGTGGCACACATCTGTAGTCCTAGCTATTTGGGAGGCTGAGGGGGAAGGATTGCTTGAGCCCAGAAGGTCAGGGCTGCAGTGAGTTGTAATAATGCCACTGTATTCCCACATGAGCAACAGAGTAAGACCTTGTCTCAAAAAACCAAAAGTAAAAAAAAAAAAAAAAGTTAAAAGGAAAACTATAAAAATTTTATGAAAAAAAAAAAAAAAGCCATGGAAGATCTTTAGGATCTAGGGTTAGGCAAAGAGTTCTTAGACTTGATGCCATCAACATGATCCAAAAAAGGAAAAATTGACCGTTGGGACTTGATAAAAACTGAAAACTTGTGCTCTGTTAAAGACGTCCTCTTAGAAGGATAAAAAGATAAAGTTGCGGACTGGGAGAAAATACTTACAAACCCATATCTGATGATACTAGTTTCTATAATATATAAAAAACCCTAAAAAATGAATAGTAAGATAGGAATCAGAACATGGCAAAAGACATGAAAAGACATTTTACCAAAGAATGTTCAACATCATTAGCAATTAGGGAAATGCAAGTTAAAAGCATAGTAAGAAATTACTGTACTATACCTATCAGAATACCTATTAGGATAAAAACAGAGACAAACACCAAATGATAGAAAAAAAGTAGAGAAACTGGATCACTCATATTTTGCTAGTGGGAATGTAAAATAGTACAGCTACTCTGGAAAAGTCTTGTAGTTTCTTTCTTTCTTTTTTCTTTTCTTTTTTTTTTTTTTGAGACGGATTCTCCTGTGTTGCCTAGGCGGAAGTGCAGTGGCGCGATCTCGGCTCACTGCAAGCTCCGCCTCCTGGGTTCACGCCATTCTCCTGCCTCAGCCTCCCGAGTAGCTGGGACTACAGGCGCCCGCCAAGGTCTAGTAGTTTCTTTAAAAAAACTGAACATGTGGCCGGGCACAGTGGCTCACACCTGTAATCTCAGGACTTCGGAAGGTTGAGGTGGGCAGATCTCTTGAGGCCAGGAGTTTGAGACTAGCCTGACCAACATGGTGAAACCCCATCTCTACTAAAAAGACAAAAATTAGCCAGGCGTGGTGGCAGGTGCCTGTAATCCCAGCTTCTCGGGAGGCTGAGGCAGGAGAATTGCTTGAACCCGGGAGGCAGAGGTTGTAGTGAGCCAAGATCATGTCACTGCACTCTAGGCTGGGTGACAGAGTCTCAAAACAAACAAAAAACAAAAAACTAAATATGTGACTATCAGATGACCTGACAATTGCATTTCTGGTCATTATTGCAGAGAAACGATGACTTAGGCTCACACAATAGCTGTACATGACTGTTCACAGCAGCTTTATTCATAATAGCCAAAACTGAAAACAATCCAGATGTCTTTCAATGATGAATGGTTAAACAAACTTTGGTATACACATATCATGAAATAGTACTCTGCATCAAAAAGGAACAAGTTATTGATATGCCCAACAACCTGGACAAATCTCTAACAAATTATAGTGAGTGCAAAAAGCCAATCGCAAAAGGTTACATACTACATGATTTATATAATACTACTGAAATGACAAAATGATAGCAGTGGAGAATAGATTGTAACTTATCCACACAATGGAATGCTACTCAGCCATAAAAAGGAACAAATACAGGAAACATGAATGAGTGGTGGGTAGGAGCCTGACCAAAGAGACTCAGAGCTTGTTAAATTTTCAAGAATTCTGCAAGACATTAAAAAATACATCATTAAAACTGACAACTAAATTATTAATATTAATGTTTTTTTGAGACAGGGTCTCACTCTGTCACCCAGGTTGGAGTACAGTGGTGTGATCACAGCTCACTACAGCCCCGAACTCCCATGTGATCATCCCACCTCAGCCTCCCAAGTAGGTGGGAACCACAGGGGTGCACCACCACGCTCAGCTACAATTTAATTATTAAAAGGTAATATATACTCAAAATATATCAATTCCCAATTTACTACATTTTACGATTACTTCTGCTCTTGAGGTTGTCTGTGTATCTATATAGTGGAAAGAATCTATAATCCTCTGCTACCCCACATCTCTTCTCAACTCCATGACTTCAGTGATTTCACTGGAAATCAGCCATGGTGCAAGTACTGTACACCACAGAAAGCTGGATGTTGGCAAACACTTCAAATCAGGGTTTGGTTTATTGTTTTCTTGGCTGTGCAGATTAAGGAAAATGTTAGATAAAATGTTAACAATGCAGATGTAAACTTAAAAGTATGTCATGTCTAGAGCTGTTACACTGTGACCAGCACAAAGAAGTGCAATTCTTCCAGTGTTTGAAAATGATTATCAGCTTCGGCAAAGAAGTCCCTCACATCCTTGACCAATGAGGGACACAGTTAGTGCTGAAGTTGAAAGGGGTTTCAGTTGAGGAAATATAATTTGTAGGAGGGTGAAAATGCTGAAATGAAAGGTTTGTCCATCTCCATTTGAACTCGAGGAGCTGTGTTCACAGTGGAAAATATATCCCCTGGGCTTTAGCCATGATGGCCCCACTAAATTTTGAGTTACTAGGGGCCAAAATTTCTATGTCCTCCATACTACTTAGAATATTACACATCCTTTTTTCACTAGGAAATGATGATTCTGGAGTGGAGATGTGGAAGGGTCTTTAACCCACCTACTATTTGTCTTCTAGATTGTGGCTTGCTTGGTCAGGTAGCCAAGGTAGGAAAGAAACAGAGACAATGCACCTTGCACATTCCAAGCTCTTAGATATTCCAGTGTCCTCAACTGGTACTCAAACAAGTAATTTCAACACTAGGCTATGCTAAAGTTAGTCAGAAATTGAAATGGCTCCAAAACAAAATAAATAATTCAGCAGAAAAATATAATTTTTAAACAACTGCCCTTGTATACTTTTTTGTTGCACTGATACTTCATTGCATTTACAAAATGTAATTGCAGGTAAATTCCTCGATGTTTATTTTCCTAAATTCTCAACTTTCACAGTATTTATGATTTTTATAAAAAGTCTTAAATGTGGCATCCATGATGTTCTTAAACAATGGAGTTCAAGAAACATTTTATCTCAGTAAGAAAAAATCCTGGATACTACTTGAAGTTGTCACCAAACACGTGGGCAAGGTGTTCAGTTGTAGTGGATTCTCTGGTGATTAATCAGGGCTGAGCTTCCACTGCAGGCTTTGCACCACTCACCCCACTCCCAGGTCTTGGCACAATGTGGCTTCTCTGATGTTGAACCAGGGTTGCTCTCTGCCTATGGGCTTTCCCACACTCTTCACATTTATAGGGTTTTCCCTCAGAGTGGACTCTTTTATGTTTGTTGAGATCTGACTTCCAGCAGAAAGCTGGCCCACATTCAGAACGCTCAAAAGGTTTCTCTCTTGGGGGGATTCTGAGATGGCAACTAAGACCTGTCTTCTGACTGAGGGCTTTGCCACACACTTGACACTGACAGAGCTTCACCTTGTTTTGAATCCCCTGGTGTTCGATAAGATCCTGTCTCCTTGTGAGGGCCTTTCCACACTCAGGACATTGGTAAGTCTTATCTCCAGTGTGGATTCTTTTGTGCTTCCTCAGGCCAGTTGACAGAGTAAAGGTCTTTACACACTCATCACATTTATATTTTCTTGGCTCAGGAGGGTTTCCATGCTTGCCTCCTAACTTGTGTTTATTAAGCCTGAACATTGACTAAAGGCTTCAGACATTCATCACATTTATAGGGCTTCTCCCCAGTGTGAATTCTCTGATGTATGATCAAGGTTGAGCTCACATTAAAGGTTTTTCCACACTCAGCACATTCATAGGGTTTTTCCCCTGAGTGGAGTCTGTGATGTATTATTAGTCCTGAGCTCCGGCTAAAGGCTCATCCACATACGGGACATTCAAAAGGTTTCTTTCCAGTGTGGATTCTCTGGTGTTGGTTAAGGACGGCATACTGAGTGAAGGCTTTTCCACGTACTTTACATTCATAGGGTTTTTCTTCGCTGTGAATTCGTTGATATTCAGTAAGAGGTGAACACTGCCTGAAGGCTTTCCCACATTCATTACATGCATAAGGTTTCTCTTTGTTGTGGAATTGCTGATGTTCAATGAGGTGTGAACTATGGCAGAAGGCTTTCCCACAGTCCATACATTCAAAAGGTTTATCTCCAGTATGGAGACTTTGATGATTCCTAAGAACTGATCTCCAACTAAAACATCTGCCACATTTACTACACTGATGGGGCTTTTCTCCAGTGTGGATTTTAAGATGTTGGAAGAGTCCTGCCTTTTGACTGAAGCTTTTCCCACACTCTTTACATTTATGGGTTTTTTTTCTTGCTGTGAAGCCCCTGATGCTGGGTAAGTTCCGCGTGTGTGATGAAGGCCTTTCCACATTCTGTACATGGGTATGGCTCCTCTCCATTATGGATCCTCCTATGCATCTGAAGGCCTCTGATCCAGGTGAAAGTTTTCCCACACTCATCACATTTATATATTTTTTCGCCTGTGGCATCCCCATCGTGCATTTCCAAATTGCCATTAGGCTCACTGTCTCTTCTATGTTTGGCATGCTGAGACACAGTTTCATTACATCCATCAAACTCCTCCCTATGTGGTTCTGTTACTTCACAAAATTCCTGCTTCATGACTAACATTGTGATCTCCGTCTTCATACCATCATCTGAAACAACAAACCACAAAACTTGAGGAGAAAAGACAACCCAAAAATAGTAGTTTAAGAGACAGACAGAAAGGACAGTCTTTATGTTAGGTTAATTTTAACAGTGGATTTTATATAGTCTCTTTATTTGGAGTTCAGAGAAATATGTCAGTCAAGGCAGAAGGAATGGTAGTAACACAGGTGGGGAAGTGAGAAAGAATAAAGCATGGCTGAGTTACCAGCAGAATATGGTAAATTTGACAGTATGTCTCTTCTGTGATTATAGAAGATTCCAAGTTCTATCTTGCTAGTAAACTCTTTCCATTGACATCCTCCCTTACTGACTTTGATGTAGACAGCCACTATATGGAGAAACCCATGTTGTAAGGAACTCAGGGTAACCTCTGGCTGGCAGTTAGCAGGAGAATGAGGCCCTCTGTCTGAGAGCCTTCAAGAAACTGGGTCCTGCCAACACCCATGTGTGGTTGGAAGTGGATCCTTCCCTTGTAACAGATGAGATGCCAGCCCTAGCCAACATCTCATAAAAAACCTTGAAGCAAAAGACCCAGCTAAGCCATACCCAGACTCTTGACCCACAGATTTTGTGGATAATAAATGTGTATCTTCTTAAGCTGCTAACTTTGTGGTAATTTGTTAAGCAGCAACAAATAACTAATACACCACTAGTACACAAATGCAAAGTTTCCTAACTATAAGAACTATAATTTTTTAAAAATGAGGAAAAACAAACCACACTTTGAAAAGCATATATATGTATATGCATATATACATACACACAATACATATCTATGTGTGTGTATATACATTTATACTTGTTTATGTATTTGCATATGTATGACATGTAAACAGAAAGCAGAAGAAAATTATATTAAGATCAAACATAGCTGTCATATCAATAAATGCAAATAGGCTTAACCTACCTATTAGATCAAATTAGATTTGATCAGAACAAAACTCAATTTTATTATGTATATAAGAGATATAACTAAAATAAAATGATTGAGAAAAGTTGCAAATAAAGAATGAACAAGAGTAAATTAAGCAAATACAAATAAAAAGAAAGAATTCATCAAAATCTCAATTTCAGAAAAAGACCAAAGCATAAAGTCAGATAAAGAAGAGTACTTTATAATGTTAAAGAATACAGTTTAAATAATGATAGAACAGATATGAATAATTATGCAGAAAATAACAGGAGTAACTTTCTTAAAGCAAAAATTATAGGAGATATAAAAAGTTTTAGAAAAAAACAGAGACTTTGTCCTCTGCCTAAAAAAACCACCAAATGAACAAAAATGAATGAAATCAATAAATTAAATCTTATGGATATTTACATATGTCAAACTCTATACCCTAAAAATAGAGAATTATCTTTTTCAGGTATACAGTGAACATTAATGAAAACTGATTACTTATTTGGCCACAAAAAAATCACAATAAATTCTAAAAGGTACAAAGAACATAAATATTCTCAGATAACAATGCAACGAATCTAAAATTAATAACACAATCAGAAAACAAACAAGTTCTTCCATCTGAAAATTTCAAAATTTTCACCCAATTACTGGTTCAAAAGCAAAATACAAATATAAATTTCAGATTTTCTAGAAAATAATAAAAATACTACATTTAAAACATTTGAGATTCATCTAAATCAGTGTTCAAGGAAATATTCATAGCACCATATATATCAGTAATAGAAGGAGAGTGGAAACGGAGGGAGAATAAAACCAACCCAGCTTACAAGTTTAGAAAAAAACACAATAGAATAAACCAAGATAGCCCTGCTCATTAATGCATACTTTGTTGGCTTTTTTTCCCTTTCCTGTTTCAGTAATCCCTCCTTGTGCTTCCTGGAATCACTTCTGATACAATCTACTACAACTTAAAATATGTAAATAAATAAATGAACCAAAGGAGAACACATGGAAGGAATTAACAAAAATAAATTCAGAAACAAATTAAATACTAAAAATGAAACACTATCATGTTAAAACTGAATTCAATACATCAATAGGAACTCATGAATTTTTAGAAAAGAAATGTCCATTGAGCTCTGTCCAGGAAATGTCCTAGAAGCAGTGTTACCCTAGTGATAAAGGACACCCCTAGCACCCAGATTTTGTTCTCCAATACTAGTCTCCATTAAAAAGAACCAAGGCTCTTTCAGAAATGCTTGAGACCAGATCTGAGAACAGGGGAGGTACAAAGTAAGCCTGGAACAATTAATTTTCTCAGAAAGTAAGCATTCAAAAATCAATAGGGCCATGGCAAACAGATGTGAACGCAAGACTGAAGATGTCTACACAAGCCAAAGATGTGTCAATTTGGGCATTAAAAAAAGTAATGACTATGGAGGATTAAAACACTGATTCTATGAAAATCTGTAAGTCTATTACAATACCAACATAGAGAAAGTCCTAAAATCTCATGTCACAATTTGAAGTGCCTATTAAACCACTTCTTGGACTTAAAAATCGGTAAATAAAGGGAAAAAAACTAAGGACTAATCATAACTTCCTAGTAGGAAGTGACCAAAATGACATATCTGATGAGGGAAAGCTCTACTAATGTATAACGAATGGAATAATTATAAAATCATTCTGTCACCCTTGATAAAATGATTGACCCATAAAAAGATTATCAAACATTATGTATTTTGTTGATGAGAAACTGGCCATTCACATAGTGCCAAATGACACAACAAAGTTAGTAACAAGGGGAAAAATCAGCTGTTCAATGGAGGGATCGGACTCTCATCATACTAAGAAAGTGATTTAATGGTGGGTCACCCAGATATCAGTGTCTCCTGTCACCTAATATTAATTCTATCCCCAAATGTTTAACTTGAATCCTTCAAGCCTTTTGATCTAACTTGTAATTTATAGGAAATATAGGGAATGTGGGTATCAAAGGAAGTGACATAATGAAGAAACAAACAAAATTTCAGAGGGTAAGACAACTAGCCTGGACTCATCAAAAAGACTACTTTATGGGGGGAAAAAGACAGGAGGACTGCTCTAGAATAAAAAATTAAGAGACATAACAACCATATGTATCGTGTGGCTCTGGTTTGGGCAAATCAACTTGAAAGACATTATGGAAAAACTGGGCCAATTTGAATTTGGGCTGGATTTAGGCAACATTAAAATGTATTGATGGGGAAAGGAGAAGATGATAAACTGAAGAGAATCGGTTATAAAATACCACATATAATATGATCTCATTTTTGTAAAAGGTCTATGTGTGTATGCATATATCCACACACACATATATAAACATGGAAAAAGATGTACAGATATAAAAGTCATCAATCATAATCTCTGGGTGGTAGAATATAATGCTTTATTTTCTTTATTTTTATTTTTTTTGGACTGAGTCTCGCTCTGTCGCCCAGGCTGGAGTGCAGTGGTGCGATCTCGGCTCACTGCAAGCTCCACCTCCCGGGTTCACGCCATTCTCCTGCCTCAGCCTCCTGAGCAGCTGGGACTACAGGCGCCCGCCACCACACCCGCCTAATTTTTGTATTTTTAGTAGAGACAGGGTTTCACTGTGCTAACCAGGATGGTCTTGATCTCTTGACCTGGTGGTCTGCCCGCCTCAGCCTCCCAACGTGCTGGGATTACAGGCATGCACCACTACGCCTGGCAAATTTTGTATTAAGAGATGGGGTTTCTCCATTTTGGTCAGGTTGGTCTCGAACTCCTGACCTCAGGTGATCCACCTGCCTTGGCCTCCCAAAGTGCTGGGATTACAAGTGTGAGCCACCGTGCCCAGCTGGCTTTTTTCTTTTTTTTTAATGCATATCACAGTTTCTGACCTATATCATTATTCTCCTTTCTGAAGAACTTCTAACATTTTTTGCAAATGATGTGTATGGGTGACAAATTCTCCCACTTTTTGTCTGAGGAAATCTTTTGTTTTTTCCTTCACTTTTGCGGGATAATTTTGCTGAATATAGAATTCTAGGTTAGTGAGTTTTTTTCAACATGTTAAATATTTCACTCTACTCTCTTCTTGCTTGCATGCTTTCTGAAGAGAAGGCCAATGTAATTCTTATTGTGGCTCCTATATAGGTAAAGTAAATTTTCCTCTAGCTTAAGATTTTATTTCTTTGGTTTTCTGCAGTTTGAATATTATATGCCTAGGTGTAGATGTTTTGTTTATTCTGCTTCATATTCTCTTGGGCTTCCTAGATCTGTAGCTTGGTATTTATGATTAACTTTGGAAAAAATTCAGTCATTATTGCTTCAAATATTTCTTCTGTTCCTTTTTCTTTTCTCCTTATGGTATTTTCATTACATGCTATTATGGACTGAATGTTTTTGTCCCCTGCTCCTATTCACATATTGAAGCCCTAACCTCCATTGGGGTGGCATTTGGGGATGAGGCCTTTGGGAGGTAACTAGGGTTAGATGAGGTCATGATGGTGGGACACTTATAATGGGATTAGTACCCTTACATTAAGAGACACCTAAAAGCTTTCTCACTCTTTTTCTTTTTCTTTCTTTCTTTTTTTTTTTTTTTTTGAGACAGAGTCTCTCTCTGTCGTTCAGGCTAGAGTGCAGTGGCGCGATCTCGGCTCACTGCAAGCTCCGCCTCCTGGGTTCATGCCATTCTCCTGCCTCAGCCTCCTGAGTAGCTGGGACTACAGGCGCCTGCCACCACGCCCGGCTAATTTTTTGTATTTTTAGTACAGATGGAGTTTCACTGTGTTAGCCAGGATGGTCTCAATCTCCTGACCTCGTGATCTGCCTGCCTCGGCCTCCCAAAGTGATGGGATTACAGGCGTGAGCCACTGCGCCTGGCTGGAGCTTTCTCACTCTTTTTGTCATGTGAGTATACAGCAAGAAGGCAACCCTCACCAGAAACCACATTTTTAGCCTAGGAAATGTAGTAGGCAGAAATTTCCTCACCCACCCAAAGATGTCTATGTCCTAAGCTCTAGGATCTGTGAATATGATGTTATGTGGCAAGAGGGAAGTTTAAGTTTCCCTATCACCTGACCTTAAAATAGGGAGATTATCCTGTATTATCTGTGTAGGCCCAGTGTAATTACAGGTATCCTTAAAAGTAGAAGGGGGAGTCCAAAGAGAGCTTGGAATGATATGACGTGAGAAAGACTCAACTCAGTGTTGGCTTTGAAGATGGAGAAATAGGGCCAAGGGATGTGAACAACCTCTAGAACCTGGAAAAGACAATAAACTAGACTCTCCTCATTAAGTCCCCTAAACGAATGCATCTCTGCTGACATCTTGATTTTACCTCTCAAGTTCTTCTGCTCTGAATAAAAAAGATTTTAGCCCAGTAATATTCATTTTGGACTTCTGATTTCCAGGACTGTATGATAATACATTTGTGTTAAGTGACAGTTTGTGGTCATCTGTTATAGCAGCAGTAGGAAACTAATATAGCTACCTATTACTCACTGTTGAGGCAGACCCCTTCCAAGTACTTTACCTAGTGCTTTGTGAATTAGGAGATTCTTCCATCTTGCTAGTGGGAATATGTACTGTTTCCAGCCTTGTCTTGAGTGTTTTGAGGACATATAGATGATGACTTCTCTCAGCTTCTATTTATCTGAAAATGTCTTTACTTTTGTTCTTAAACAAAATGTTTTGCTCAGTACAGAACTCTGTGTTGGCAGTTACTTTCCACAAATTTCAGTGTCTTTTGGCACTGACTTTTTTTACTTAGCTGCCAATCCAATTGTTGCTCCTTTTAAGGTACTTTTTTTTCTTGCTTTTAAGATACTTCTGCTGGGTGCAGTGGCTCACATCTGTAATCCCAGCACTTTGGGAGGCCAAGATGGGCAAATTGCTTGAGCTCAGGAGTTCAAGATCAGCCTGGCCAACATGGCAAAATGCTGTCTTTACAAAAAATACAAAAATTAGCCAAGCATGGTGGTGTGCACCCATAGTCCCAGCTACTCAAGAGGCCGAGGAGAGAATTGCTTGAGCCTGGGAGGTAAAGGGTGCAGAGATTGCACCACTGCATTCCAGCCTGGGCGACAGAGCAAGACCCTGTCTCAAAAAAAAAAAAAAAAAAAGATATTTCTGTCTTTAATTTTTAGTAGTTTTACTATGATGTATCTAAATGATTTTTTTCATTTATCTTATTTAGGGTTCATATGGTTCTTATGGTCCCTGAATCTGTGCTTGATACCCTTCATAAATCTTAGGAAGTTCTCACCTATTCTGTCTTCAAATATTGTGTCTGCCTAATTTCCTCTCATTTCTCCTGCAATCCTAATGACAAATATTTTGGATCTATATTCTCTGTGTCTTACCCTTTTCCTATATAGCCAATTTTTTGTCCTCTTGTGCCTCATTCTGGATATTTTTTTCTAAACTATTGTCTTCAGCTGTTTCATCTGCTGCTATATCCATCCACTGCTATTTCAGTTGTTTTCCAATTTCAGGATTTTCATTTGGTTCATTGTCCACCCCCAACCGCGTCCCCCCGTTCCCCAACCAGCATTTTGTTAAACATTTTTTTTTTTTCTTGAGACGGAGTCTCGCTCTGTCACTAGGCTGGAGTGCAGTGGCACGACCTCCACCTCCCGGGTTCAAGCGATTCCCCTGCCTCAGCCTCCCGAGTAGCTGGGACTACAGGTGCACGCCACCATGCCCCGCTGATTTTTTGTATTTTAGTAGAGACAAGGTTTCACCATGTTGGTCAGGATGGTCTCAATCTCCTGACCTCGTGATCCGCCCACCTTGGCCTCCCAAAGTGCTGGGATTACCGGTGTGAGACACCACGCCCGGCCTGTTAAACTTCTTAATCCTGTCACTTATATTTGAACACTGTATACACAGTTATTTAAAAATCTTGTATGATAACTCCAATTCTGTATTCCTCTTCAATGTATTTCTATTATCTGTTGCTTCTGTTGGGTTTTCCTTTGTGTCATTTTTTCTTCTCATATGCCTAGCTTTTAAAATTTTTTGCAAAATTGTTTGAGAAATAATTCGAGAACTATGATACTATTCCCTCATGAAGAGGATTTCCAGAAAGCTATAGCATTATGGAATCACTTAAATCCAACCACAAAAGAATATTCAAAGCTGAGCTACAGTCCTGGGAAGGCCTGCCTGTCTGGTTCACCCTTACTCATAAAGTGCAATCCTTTGGGGTCACACATCATCAGTGAGGAAGTTAATCAGTCCCGTCCTTCCCCAAGCCCCAACTTGGAAGTTCCCAGAATCCAACTTTGGTGTATTTTTCTTTTGTGAACTTATCAAATATTTGACTCACTTTCTCAGGTGCCCCTCCTAGAATCAGAAGATACCTAGAAAACAATGGCCCCAAAGACAGGGCTCATCTCTGTCTATCTCCATGCTCTTCTAATCTAGCAATCTTTGACTCTAATTAGTTCTCTAATGCCATTAAGTATATATTTTTTTAAAGCATTCTTCCCAGCTTTTCCACTTCTCCTCAGTAGAAGAGTTGGTTCATAGTACCTTGTCTGCTATTATCAGAATCAGAATTCTGGTCATATGTTTTTGCAGGGTAGATATAATTAGAAAAGTGATTTCAGCTCCAATTCCTATGAATTATTTTGATATTCTAACTTAAGGAAACATTTACATTTAACTCATTTGATTAAAAGTTCTTTAAAAAAGAATACACTATAAGCAATTCTTCCTGAGAAACTATAGATTTAGAGGCTAGAACTAACATTCCATAACTTTCTGAGGGACCTGGAGTAATTGAAAAAATTCTCTAATTTTAGACCAGATAATTTCAGGATGTCCTTCAGCTTTTTAAGCCTAAATCCTTTAAAAAATCCAAGTGAGGGCCAGGTGCGGTGGCTCATGCCTATAATCCCAGCCTGCAATTGCCTGTAATCACCTTGGGAGGCCAAGGTGGGAGGACAGCTTGAGCTCAGGAGTCCGAGACCAGTCTGGGCAACATGGCAAAACCCTGTCTCTACAAAAAATACAAAAATTAGCCAGGCATGGTGGTGTGCGCCTGTTGTCCTATTCAGAAGGTTGAGGCTGGAGGATGGCTTGAGTTGGGAGGTCAAGGCTGCAATGAGCTGAGATCGCATCACTGCACTACAGCCTAGGTGAGAGAGACCTTGTCTTTAAAAAAATAAAAAATAAAAATCCAGTTGAGGAAATACTGCTTTCTTAAACTCTTGGTTTTTAGCAGTGTCTGGGGTTAAGAGAAAAGGGGATTGCCTATAATTAAAACTTTCACTGAGACTGACAGGTGTGGCTGGGGAATGCTTCTGGACTGAGGGGCAGAAGCTATCTCAAGAATGCCCCTTCCTTTTTCTTAAATGCCAAACTTTGTGTGAGGTACTAACAGGTATCCCAGACTTTACATGTTCAATAAAAATAAAAAACAAAAACAAAAAATCCCTGCTCCAATTGCATTCTCCCATCACTGTTAAAGTAACTCCATTCTTTCATTCTTTCAGTTGCTTAGTGCCAAAACATTGAGTCTAAATAAAAATAAAATGAGTCAAAATAAAATAATTTTGAGACAGAGTCTTGCTCTGTCACCCAGGCTGGAGTACAGTCACCAGATCACGGCTTGCTGTAGCCTTGACCTCCCTGGGCACGGGTGATCCTCTCCTCTCAGCCTTGTGAGGAGCTGGGACTATAGGTGCATGCCACCACACCTAATTTTTGTTGTTGTTGTTGTTCTTTGTAGAGACGGGGTTTCACCATGTTGCCCAGGCTGGTCTTGAACTCCGGAGCTCAAGCTATCTGCCTGCCTCAGCCTTCAAAGGTGCTGGGATTACAGGCATGAGCTACCATGCTGGGCCTTAAGAGACATTCTTGCCTCTTCTCCTTCTCTGTAGCTCTATATCTAATCCATCAGCAAAATCTTGGCACTGCCTTCAATGCATATCTAGAATCTGATCACATCTCACCACCTCTGCTACCTTTTCTAAGCCATTCTCATTTCCTGTCTGGATTAGCTTTAATTCATTAATGCAAATAAAAACTAAAGAAAGCCTAAATAGCTCCTAACTGTTCTCCAGCTCTTACCCTGGCCCCGTATAGTCTATTGTAAGTTTTGACTTTTTAAAAACTGACATGTCATGTCTTTCATTAAAATCCTGTAATAACTTTCAATTTCACTCTGGATAAAACTCAAAAGTCCATAAACTGGCTTACAAGTCTGTTTCTTTTCTTTTTTCTTTTTCTTTTTTTTTCAGGCAGAGTCTCACTCTGTCGCCCAGGCTGGAGTGCAATGGCATTATCTCGTCTCATTGCAACCTCCATCTCCTGGTTCAAGTGATTCTCTTGCCTCAGCCTCCTGAGTAGCTGGGACTACAGACATGCACCACCATACCTGGCTTATTTTTGTATTTTTAGTAGAGACAGGGTTTTGCCACGTTGGCCAGGCTGATCTCAAACTCCCGACCTCTAGTGATCTGCTCGCCTCAGCCTCCCAAAGTGCTGAGATTACAAGCGTGAGCCACCACGCCCGGCCTGCTTACAAAGCTGTTTCTACAGGCCCTCTCCCCTGTCTCTCTGACCTCATTTCCTACTACTGTCTCACTGGCCTTGCTGTTTCTCCAATGTCAGCACCTTTGCAATGGCTGTACTCCCTTTTTGAGATGATGTTCTTAGGTAAAAAGCAAAAATATTTAATTTTCCCTTCGCTCATAGCATAGTCTGATATGTGCCTTCTTAGGTTACATTGTAGTTTAAGTAGTATAACCAGTTTGCATCACCAGATCCTGAAAAGTCAGGCATTATTTCTGAGGTTAAGGTTTTCTCATTCTTATGTTGGAGATTCACCTCACTCCAGACTGCCAGCAGATGAGAATG
Organism: Gorilla gorilla gorilla; assembly: GCF_029281585.2. NCBI lineage: Eukaryota > Metazoa > Chordata > Mammalia > Primates > Hominidae > Gorilla > Gorilla gorilla. The sequence goes on along the minus strand of NC_073229.2, from coordinate 45,802,881 downwards.
TGCCTGTCTGGTTTAGTTGTCAGTTGCTTTCAGAAATTCATGCAGAAAAGGGGCTATCATGATCAGGCTAAGATGCCAGAGAGGTCTCTCAGTTCACAAAGAACAGAAACCATTACTTGCTAGTGATATTGACACTGTGCATACTTGTGACCCAGCCATTGACTCCTGGGTATGTTCTCCAGAAAAACACTCCCAAAAGTGTTCACAGCAAGACTGTTTATTATAAAGAGTTGTTTAAAATGACCTTCATTTGAGAAATGAATCAATGACTAAGCATTGTACAGCAGTTAAAGGGGTGAACTCGACTTTCATATATTAATATGAATAAAACTCAAAAAGCAGAATGGTATAAAATGAGTCATATTAACAGAAGACCAGTTTTGTAAATCAAGTATTTAAGGATGGGAGAAACAGGATTGGGATAAAAGTAAAGGAGAAAAAGTGTGTAAGAATGAAAGCAAGGCCTCACACAGACCAATGACTCTGATGTGCCATGAAGTGAGTTCATAATCAGTCCACACCGAGTACCCGAAGTTATTCATTGATCAGGTCTGGGAAGAGGGCAGAATCCTATGGCAAACTTAATTAGAGGCCCCTCTGTAGGTGGGATTGAGACCAACCCATAAACAGAACCCTGGGAGTAGTCATTCAACAAGCATGTTTTGAGGGCCTTTTCTGTATCAATCATTATTCTGTATATTAGAGACACAAAGATGAACAAGGCAATAAGGTCTGTTCATCATACTGCAGGTTCATACAGTCTATGCACATTTCTACATCTTTTTTTTTAACAAAGGGACAGGAAATTTTGGGAAATGATTTGCCAAAACACACATATTTATTTGCAGCATTTCTGAGACTAGCATCACAAAAAATAAAAGGGAGTAAGTCTGGAAGAAGTGATACACTTACTGGGTCCCAGGAATAAATGTCAAAATCATTCTGAGAAAAATTTTAATGAGCATTATGAATTCCAAACAAATAACAATATAGTCAATAATGTTTGGATTATCCAGGTTATAGTTACGTGATTAGTTATAAAGACTTACCTCTACTCTCTACCTCTACTACAGAAAATAAAAAGTTAATCGTATCAAAGACAGTTAAATATCCATAGAGATTGGTCACAGAAGATTAATTCAACTCTGCCCATGAAGTGACATGCTAATCTTTTTCTAACAACACTTGTCTTTAATTCCATAAAATAATGTCAGTTAAAGTGATTATATGCATTTGGTCTTTTTTTTTTTTTTTTTTTTTTACTGTCACCTCTTCTATTTAATGGTCTTTTCCTTAATCATGACAGATGACACTGAAAAATTCCTCTACTATCTCTCTACCACATATTTTATTATTGAGGTTCATTTTTGTTGTGTATCCTTTGTTGCTTAGTAAAGGATGAGTTCATCAAAATGTTTTCTTACATTTGTCCAACTCATAAAGCTTCTATCTAGTGTGGACTCTGATGCTGGATAAGATCTGAACTTTGACTGAAGGTTTTCCCACATAATTTACAAAGAGCTTTTCCCCATGCGGGAATCTTGATGCCCTTTAAGCAATGAGCTAACACTGTTAGCTTCCCTATGGTCATATGCATACAGTTTTGTTCCAGTGTGGATTTTCTGATGTATAAGATTGAGCTTTTTTACATTTTTACATTTATAAATTTTCTCTTCAGCATGGGTATTCTGATGATTGGTAAGTGCTAGCTTCCAAATAAAGGCCTTCCCTCACACACTACATTCATAATGGTGCTGCTCTCCAGTGTGGACTCTCTGGTGGGTGACCAGAGCTGAACCATAATGAACCTTTTACTATCTTCTTCAGACCAACAGGGTTTTTCTCCAGTGCAGATTCTCTGATGTTTAATAAGGCTGTCACAGCACTTTGAGGCTTTGCTGTACTCACGAATATAGATAAGGCTCTTGTCCAAAATGAATTTACTTATGTTCAATAATACTGAGCTCGCACAGAAGGCTTTCCACACTGAAGATATCCACAAGAGCTCTCTGATGTCTGACAAGATCCAGTGTCTGAAGATTTTGCCACATTCTTTACTCTCATGCAAGTCCTCTCCAGGATGGCTTCTCTGTTGTTTCATGGGACTTGGGTTTACACTGAAGGTCTTTCCATGTTGAGGATACACATAGGGCTTTCCTCCAGTTTGGACATGCTGGTGTTTAAGTCAGGGCTGCTGGTGTGTTAAGGCTTTTTTAAATAGGGAGGGATATTTTCAGAGAAATGACTTTTCCACTAACTTTACATTGAGAGCCTGCTTGTTTTATTACAGTTGCTGAAGTTGAAAATCATGTGCAAACCGAAAGGAGGGTTTCCCACTCTCAGAGCATTGGCAGGACTGAATTTCAGAGCAAATTCTCCCAGATGTCTCCGGTTCCTTTATCAGTGATACTCTCCTTAGCTTTAGGCAATGTCTGTTGTGCTTCTTCAAAGGGGATCTCCCCTCACTTGGGAAAACTATTCAGAAGCCCATGAACTTGTTCAGTGTTGGGCCCCTGATAAATGTTTCTATTTAGTCCCCTGGACATCACTCTGTTGGACTTCTTCTGGAAAAGTCTTGCTTTGAAACAGACTCCTGTTTAAGGCCAGGAGTCACCATCTGAAAGAACAAGTTGATTATGCAATTAGCACCTTTTTCCTGAAGACAGAAAGGGGAATTCTAATGTAACATATATGAGTAGCCTACAGAGAGAACATACCTAAAACACACTCTTTATATATGAAGGCTCTAAGTAAGGATATATGTTTGCTTTTTCGTTGATTTCTGTTCTCATCTTTAGTACTTTCTTCCTTCAGCTTTCTTTGGGTTTATTTTCCTGTTCTGAAACAGTAGGTCTCAATAAATGGTAGACAGTAGTAGTAGTAGTAGTAGTAGTAGTAGTAGTAGTAGTAGCAGCAGTAGTGGCAGTATCATTAAAGTAAAACAGGAGAAGTAAAATAGAAGGAAGAGGATTGGGGAAGGCCTTGTATCAATACTGATACAAGATCTACTATGAAGATAATAACATAGGAAGCAGAAGATGAAAGAGGTCATCATATCAACATCAACAAAATATTTTACTATCTACTTGGAGAAAAGATAAGAAATTCAAAGCTGAACGGGTATCACAGAATATCTGGTCTGTTTACCTTATTTTTAAGGATACAGAAATTGAGGCCCAGGTATGGGGCATGAGCCTAGGTAATATGGTTACTCAGAGGTAAAGACAGGATGAGACCAAGGGCTCCTGAATCTCACTTTTAGAGTTTTTACTAGCACACTTCATGACTCTTTAAAGCCCAACATGGTACATAGACATAAACCTTCAGATTAAAACTCTCATAATACAGCACTGTGGGTAAGAGAAGATTGTGAAGTCAGACTTCTGGTTTCAATTCCTGGCTCTACCATTGCCTAACTGCATGATCTTGGACAAGTTATTCAATGTCTCTGTTCTTCTTCAGCTGTAAAATGGGAATACAGAAGTATCTGTCTCATAGCATTGTTGTTCATTGAGGAAAAAATATATATATAGGCATTCAGGAAAAGCCCTGGTATAGAAAGCATACCATAAATATTGGCTATCAGGGTAGATATGCTATCTCGATAATAGATTATGTATTGTTATTACACACTGACTTCTTTGTAAGGATTATTTTCCCCACCCCACAGATACTAGGCTTGGTAATTTGACTTGTTTTAGCTAATGAAGTGTAAGTGACATATGCTCCTCCAAAGTAGCTAATTTAAATCCATCACATCGTCCTAAAACTGTTTTTTCTATTGCTGTAAAAGCAGCACATTCAAGGTAGGACTGCTCCTCCAGCCTGGGTCCTAGAACAGAGAGAATGTATTGCACAGCTGCAACTGACCCATAACTGATGTGCAATAAGAATAAACCTTTGTTATTGAAAGCCACTGAGATTTGGGAGGTTGTTGGTTACATGACAAAAAACTAATTGATCCTAATTAGCCCAAGATGACTTGTACAATCTCAAGCCATACTCAGGGCTGCAAAGAATCCATAAAGAATAATAATAATAATCCCTGCAGTCAAAAAACTCACAATCAAAGGAGCAGGACAAGAGAGACAGATACAAAGTAAAACAGGGCCGGGTGCAGTGGCTCACGCCTGTAATCCTAGCACTTTGGCAGGCCATGGAAGGTGGATTAGCTGAGCTCAGGAGTTTGAGACCAGCCCGGGCAACATGGTGAAACCTCATCTCTACTAAAAGTACAAAAATGAGCTGGGCATGGTGTCGCATGCCTATAGTCCCAGCTACTTAGGAGGCTAAAGCATGAGAATTGCTTGCAACTGGGAACTGGAAGTTGCCTTGAGTTGACATTGTGCCACTGCATCCCAGACTAAGCAACAGAGTGAGAAACTGGCTCAAAATAAAAAAACAAACAAAGCAAAAGAGAAGATGAATGTTCCAAGAAAGAAACAATATGCTATGGGAGGTGAAAGAAGGGGAAGACTGGAAGTAGTTACAGAAATGGAAATATGTTTGTTTAGAAATCAGACATCAATAGAGCTCAACCTAAAATGTTTTAATGAACTGTGCAACTTGTTCTAAACATCTTCCAGGCTGAAGCTTTCCTACTTTTTGATAAAGAAGTTTGGAATCCCAACTAAGCACCCAAACTGTGATGTAGAAGATCCAGAGTTTTTTCCTGAAGAACAAATTGTCTTTACTCAGAAATTCCTCTACTACTCATGCTCATGCTGAAGTGGGTTGGCTTTATAGCTGGGCAAGAATAAAGTTTAGCTATCTATTCACACATCCATCCCCTAAACCATCACAAAAAGAATCTGAGGTAGCTATAAAGACTATGTGATCACAGATACTTGTCACAGAATTCAATCATGAATCTTAAGCCAATACTTGCTTAATGTATGTGAAATCTGAGAGACACTACTTGATAATCATTTAACTTTCCATCCATTTAGATTCTTGAAGCCGAACCCTTTTGATTATCAAAAGCAAGATTATATAGAGCAAATCCCTGAACATACTCTCTTAGCATCATGTAGAAATGCTTCAATAAGTTAAAAATTTCATGGGAGAATGAACTAAAACTATATTCAATAGCATGGATCCACCTCACAATGTCAAAAGAAACAAGCCAGCCACAAAAGAGTTACATGGTATACACAAAGTTCAAAAACAGGCATAACTCATCATGGTGTTACAAGGAATCATGGGGATAAAGGCTTCTGGAAGGCTGAAAATATTATTTCTTGACCTGGGTGTGGGCTACACAAGTGTGTTCACTTAGTTTAAGTGATAAAATTGTATGCTTATGATTTGTATATTGTAGGTGTGTTGTAATTTAATAGAACACAAGATTTTGTGGGATTGTTTTAGGGTTCACTATGACCCATTTTTTCTCTTTTTAAAACTATAGTTGAAGACAATATCTATTATTTAATATATTTTACATAGGGATTCAAGCAATATGTTTACTTGAATTTAGTTCCAGGAAAAAGTTCACCTCTGCAGTCAAAGATAGTTGCTTTCTTTTGTTAGGCAAATAAAAAACAATATAAAACAACATATTTTCCCTTTTGCTAATTGCCAGAAAACTTCAGCTTCAGTGCTCAAGTGTATTAATCAATTATTTCTGAGAAAAATTTATCATCTGCAGTAGGTTGAGTGGTGGCCCCCAAAAAGTTATGTCTATGTCCTAACCTCTGGAATCTGTGAATGTTACCCTATTTGAAAAAAGGGTCTTGGCAGGTAATTACTAAGTTTATGATCTCAAGATGAGATCAGCCTGGAATATCCAGGTGGGCCCTAAATCCTGTGACAAGGATCCCTATAAGAGATAGGAAAGGAGAAGACAGAGAGGAGACAAAAGCTGGTGTGAATACAAAGGCTGAGATTTGAGTGATGTGGCTACAAGCCTAGGATTCCTAGAATCTGGAAGAGGCCAGGAAGTACCCTAGAGCTTTCAGATGGAGTGCAGCCCTGCCAACAACTGAATTTGGACTTTTGGCCTCCAGAGCAGTGTGAAAACAAATTTCTGTTGTTTCATGCCACCAAGTTTGTGGTAATCTATTATGGCAACCCTATGAAACTAATACCATCTGAAGAGTTCAAACAAGGGGACACTCTGCCTTCTTGTTTTAGCTATCATCAACAAGTTTCCTTTAGGGGCATCACTAGTGCCCCTTTTTGTGTGCTTTTTGGGGGTAATTTTTCTGTTTAAAATGGTACCCAAATATAGTGGTGAAGTGCTGTCTAGTGTTCCTAAGTGCAAGAAGATTGTCATGTGCCTTACAGAGAAAATAGGTGTGTTAGATAAGCTTAATTCATGCATGAGTGATAGAGCTGTTGGCTATAAATACAATGTTAATGATTCAATAATTCGGTACATCCAGAAAAAGGAAGAGAAAATCTGGTCATCTGTACATGAGGTCACTAGGGAAAGTGCTAAAAAGCAAGATCTACAGTGTGGGATGAAGCTAAGAAAAAGCCGGGCGTGGTGGTGCATGCCTGTAATCCCAGCTACTTGGGAGGCTGAAGCAGGAGAATCGCTTGAACCAGGGAGGCGGAGGTTGCAGTGAGCCAATATTGCGCCATTGCACTCTAGCCTGGGCAACAAGAGTGAAACTCCATCTCAAAAAAAAAAAAAAAAAATTGAGTATTCATGAGATGGCAACTAATTAAAGAAAAAAACCCAAGAACATGTGAAACCCTTCTAAGTTAGTGCTGGCTGGCTCCCACGTTGATAGTGTGGAAAATGTTAAAGTTTCAGGCAAGACAGGTTCTAAAGATTAGAAGGCTATGCAATATTTTTAAAACATCTGTGTAGTATTATACAGAAAAGGGTTATGTGGAAGAGCTGCTTTCCTTATTTATTTTTATTTTTTATTTTTAGAGATAGGGTCTTGTTATGTTGCCTAGGGTGGTCTGAAACTTCTGGGCTTGTGATCCTCCTGCCCTGTCCTCCCAATGTGCTGGGATTACAGGTGTGAGCCACCTGCTCAGCCAAGGAAGAGCTGCTTTCAAACCCTGATGGGACTGGCTTGTTTTACAAGGATGCTGGCGAACGAATGTTTACAATGCAAATGACATATGGATTGATGAAAATATTATGACTACAGGCTCACAGGAATTTAACCCCCTCATTAACTCTAGGAACAACAGTTCAGTACTCACTAATTCAGTGTTTGCGGCAACATTATAGGACCCAACTAACTATAAGTAATGCGAACTGACAGTATATAGTTGTTCCTTGGTATCTGTTGGGGACTGGTTCCAGGACACCTCAGCATGCACAGGTCCCTTACATAAAACAGCATGGTATTTGCATATAACTACACACATCCTCCTATATACTTTTAAATAATCTCAAGCTTATTGATCATACCTAATTTAATGAAAATGCTATGCAAATAGTTGTTATACTGTATTTTAAAAATGTTCTATTATTTTAGAAATCAGCTATCAATGGAATTCAACCTAAAATGTTTTAATGAACTGTGCAACCACCAAGTAAGACTTGTTCTAAAGTCTTGTTTTTATGCAAGTTAAACAGAGTCAAGAAAATGTGAAACCCTTCTCAGCTAGTGCTGGTTGGCTCGCACATAGGTAGTGTGAAAAATGTTAAATTTTCAGGCAAGGCAGGTTCTGAAGATCGGGATCAAGATAACTGTTTTATTTATTTATTTATTTATTTGTTTATTTTTACTTTATTATTTTTTTGAATACTGACAATACACAGTTGGTTGAATCCATGGATGTGGAACCTGTGGATGGAAAGAGCCAATTTCTGAGGGTAACAAATGGGAAAATGATTTCGTTTGAGTCTAAGAGGTTGGCAGCTTTCTATTTCTCTTCTGCTGAGTGTAGCCAAAGAAGTGAATGGTTAGCACAGGCTTGGAATATCCAAGTCTCAAAAATGTTGGAGGTATGAGAGAAGGGTAATCTCAAGATGAGTCACTGGAGAAAGGAACCTACAGTTAAGGTCACAGCAGGCCTTCCAGACAAAGATGCCAGCTACTACCACTTCTTTTTATCATGGTAGTAGATGTCATACTAATGTAATAAGAGGGAAAAAAAGTATAAAGATTTGAAAGGAAGAAATACAACTGTCATCATTTGCGAATGGTATATGTAAAGACCCAAAATATCTATATGTTATTAGAATGCTGGCTACAAAGTCAATATATAAAAATCAATGCTAAGTCTCTGTAAACAGAAAGTAAATTTTTAAAAATGACACTACTAACAATTACATGGAAGAAATGTCAGATGTCTAGAAATAAATCTAATAAAGATGATCAAGACCGACACAGAAAACCATAAAATATTATTGGGAAAAATTAAGACCCTAAAGAAATGGAATGCTATACCATGTTCATGAATTAGAAAATTCATGCAAGAATGTTGATTCTCCCCAATAATCTATAGATTCAATACACTCTCAATCAAAATCCCAATAATTTTTTAGAAGGGAGTGGGTCAAATTTGACAGCTGATCCTAAAATTTATATGTAAATGCAAAGAACCAGGAACAGCCAAGACACTTATGAAGTAGGAGAAGAAGGTGGTGTTAAGAACTAAGCTGATGCAGAAAGAACTGAGCTGCCAGGTGTTGTGGTGGTCAGTTAAAACATGCCAAAATGATAAGGTATCAGTCAAGCCTTCGATCAGCAGTAGCATTAGCAAGAGGCTCAGCAGGAAAAACTGCTGGCTCCTGCAGTGTTACATTCTTACCCATGGAACAGAGTCAAACAAGCGTCAAAACAATCAGCAAAGATATGGGGATCATCTCGCTACTATGAGAAACCTAAATAAAAGGCTCCAGCCATTTTATGGGCCTAAGGGCTGGGAGGGGAAAGAGGGAAAAGTTCTAGGAGTGGAAAAGTACTAACTATTGAAAGTGAAGACAAGTGGCATCAAGGTTCCTGATCCCAGTAAAATGGTCTCAGAATTGTTTATAGAGGAGGCCACCAATAAAGAGACCTCTAAACAGAGGTGCTTGGACTAGGAATGCAGATATGCCTAAGAGCATGGCTGGGCCAGGGGTCTGGGTCCTTGACTGCAACTTTCTTCAGAGACTGCAATGCATTGGCTGTGCCCCAAGTCTGGCATGGGGAGGGTAGCTTTCCTTCATGAGGTGTACGGCCTTTGTAACTGCCTATGGTTGGGCCTGAAAAATGACACGTAGAAATTTAGCATGGAGTCTGACTCTTCAAGTAGGATGATTTGCTCCGCTGGATACCAGAACAATGTAAAGCTACAATAATTAGGAAAATCTGGTATTGATGAAGGGAGAGCCAAATAAAGCAATGGAACATAACAGAGAAACTAGAAACAGATCCATGCATTTTTGGAAAATTAATTAATGACAAATTGGCACTGTAGAACAGTGGGAAATGACAGGCATTCCCATAAGTGATGAAGGATGAAAAGAATATCCATATGGAAAAGAATGAAATTAGACTTTACCTCACTCAGGCAGAAAAATAAATTTCAAATGGATTACAGATATAAATGATAAAGCAAATTAGAAAACTTTTTAAAATGGTAGAGATTATCTTCATGATCTTAAGGGAGAGAAAGAATTATTCAAAAGACACAAAACAAGAAACACATGAAAGAAAAAGATTGATAAATAGGACTATATTAAAATTAAAAATGTATATTCATCAAAAGACATCATTAAGAGAATAAAAGGCAAGCTATAAAGATGGAGATAATATTTGCATCCTCTATGAAAAGAGCTCATATCCAGAATATGTAAATAATTCCTATAAACATGTAAAAAAATTGAACAGGAACTTTCCAAAAGAATACCAAACAGTAATAAGTAAGCAAGCAAGCTAACCTACTCTTAGTCCAAGAGATGTCACCTCATCTTTCAAGGTTACTAGCTCCATGGCAATAAAAAGTGGCCTGAGTAAGAGCTGCCATGCCCTTGCAATGTTGGCACACCCAGCAAGACACGTAGGAGTGCAAGGCCCAAGGAGGATGGTCTCTCCCAAAAACGGTACACTGAGTTACAACATAAAATGGGTTTCTTACTGCACAAAATGTTTGAAGAAACACTGGCCTAAAGAATATGTTTCATACTTCTTAGCAGAACAAAGAATGTCTGGTCTGGTCATAATATACTACTTTTATATGCATATTCTATGATTCTTGAAATATAATCAAGGTCCGTGAAAACTTCCTTCCTTACCCCCAGATGCACTGTGCTTTTTCACATGCTATTCTCACTGTACCTTCCCTCATTCTTCTGTATCATGTGGCTCAAGAACTCATTCTTTTCCTCCAAGCTTTCGTCCTCCTCCAAAGCCTTTTCAATTGTTTTCGTGAGTCACTGTTAAACCCTCCTCAATGCAAAGTACTCTACAAATCTAGCCGGCTTTATCACAGTATTTGTTGTTTTCTATCTACTCTCTTCTCCCTGTCACCAAATAGTCTGCGAGCCCCGAGATTAGGGTGCTTTTTTCACTTATTTTTGTATTCCTAGCACCTGGCACAAGACCCAACCTAAAACAAATAATCACTAATACCTTACTTTGAGCTCAAAAGTAATAACCATAGTACACATATCCTGATCGCTTAATGGTTAAATTCTTCAACAAAATAAATTTATTTTCAGAAATAGCTCCTCCTTCAAAGTCTTCAGAATACCACTCACTGCTTAGTATTTATAGTTGTGCTGGTTTGGAGTGGGATATGGCGTCACTTTCAGTGCTGATCCCAAAAGGGTGTCCTCCACCCAGATGACTGTCTGTAAATCTCCATTCTAGAAACAAACCAAGATAGCTGGGGTTAGAAAGGTAAACACTAAAAACATTGAAAGCAACAGCACAGAAATGGGTTGACAGGTCAAATCAAGGAAAACCTAGTCTCCTTCAATTGCCAAAGACAGGAAGAAGCAGTGCAAAAGAATTCACACATGAACTCAGCAAAGCAAAGAGAACTTCCTGAAGCCCTTCACTTCTGCTGTAAGTACAGTATATGTTTTACCTTCTCTAATGTGCCCCATTCCCTGAGTGAGGTCCATCCTCAACATGAGCTCCAGAACCATGGTCTTCTTTGCCTTCAATCCCCACATCCAGGCCTTGGGCAGGGCTGTAGGCACTACTCCAATACCAGAGGCTTCATCATGTGCTTTTCCATATGCGTCTCTGACCTTAGTGCCTACTGGCCACAAGTTGGCTCAGAGCTTCATGAAGTCCAGTGTGTTTTACAGCTGACTTGCCTGAAGTGCTGATTAGGATAATTCACGGAAACTGTGCATCCCTTTGCAACACAGAGCCTCTTTCTGAGAAGTGAACACCATTTCACCTTCCCAGAGAGTGTTCTCTATAATCTATTCCAAATGTGAACCACCAAAGCTATCTGCAATTTCTATCGATTTGGCACATCTTGAACCTAACATGAATTAAATTCCAGGAATAAAAAATTTCAGGACTATTACTCAGGAGGGAGAAATCATTGTTAAAATAGAAAAATAGCCTAACCCGGTGGCTCGTGCCTGTAATTCCAGCACTTAGGTAGGATAAGGTGGGAGGATTGCTTGAGCAGGGGAAATGGAGACCAGCCTGGATAACATAGTAAGACCTTGTCTCTACAAAAAATAAGAAATTAGCAGGCATAGTGGTGCACACCTGTAAAACCAGCTATTTGGGAGGCTGAGATGGGAGGATCACTTGAGCCCAGGAAGCTGAGGCGGCAGTGAGGTGGGATCACACTACTGCACTTCAGCCTGGGTGATAGAGCAAGACCCTGTTTCAAAAGGAAAAAAAGAGAAAAAGAAAAATAGTAACAAAGTAATTTTAAAGTCCAGATTTCTCTCCTGAGTTCCACATGTGCAAATACAGGCTTTGGGGATTAGTGTTAGGAAGTTAGATTATGGTCTGGTGGACAGCTGTAGTGGGAGTCCCATAGACACAGCAAAAACATTTTCAAAATCAAACTCACCTCTCAAATCTGAGCACTCTTGGTTGACACTAGGTATCAAGCTTCACATAGTCATCCTAAAACCAACACTGACCTCGAAAATTCCCCAAGTGTCCCATTATTATATCTCTGAGCTTTTGCATATATGACACCACACACAGCAGTGACCTATGATCAGCTATGAGCAAGGATCAGAAGTCAGAAACACTTAAATCTCCTTGGGAAGTTTTTGTCTTTGTTTTGTTTGCATTGGTTGAGGAACCTCAGTCAAACTCAAAGGCTTATTGAGTCAGTAAGTCAAAAGGTTTAAGGCTTTTTGACTATGCAAGAATCACCCTGAAAAATTATCTATTGGGATTCCTACCTAAAGATATGCTCTACCTTCTGCCAAGAAGTCGCACACACATCTAATCATCCTAAGAGCATAGCAGTACATCAAAGGCAAAGAAAGATAAATGGGTTGGTATTTTCCAGATTCAACTAAGGATATGTCCTTCCTCTCTCACCAATTGCTTCCAATTTCAAATCTAATGTTTTATCTATAACACCAACAGGAAGAAAACAACAACAAAAGTCTTGCTCATAAGAGGAAAATGTTTGAATTGCTAGTTTGCTCTAAGCCAACACAAACTACATTATATACTATATGGTTTTTAAATGGCTTTACCTTATGAGTTGCAAAATTACCTTCTCAGAAGTAGATGTGATTTTACAGCCTTAGAAACAATGCTGATGGAGTTACTTTTGAGTGATTTCTCACTTCAGTATTTCAAGGGTGAAGTGTCAATTAAGGCATTAACTTTAACCATACTCTTCTTTCAATGGTATCTTCCGATGCAACAAAAGCCCTTTGGAATATATTTGCCACATAAATCACTGATGACACTTTCCTTTGGCATGTGTTTTCTGGTGTTTAGTAAGGTTAGAACTCCCACGGAAAGCTTTCCCACACTCTTCACACTCATACGGTTTCTCTCCAGTATGGATTCTCTGGTGATGAATAAGCGTTGAGATCTGGCTGAATGCTTTTCCACACTCTCCACACTCATAGGGCTTTTCTCCAGAGTGAATCCTCTGGTGATTAATAAGTGCTGAGTTCACATAGAAGGCCTTCCCACATTCCTTACACTCATACGGCTTTTCTCCTGTATGGATTCTCTGATGCTTGATGAGGGCTGAGCTCACACTGAAAGCTTTTCCACACTCATCACACTCATAAGGTTTCTCACCAGTATGGATTCTCTGATGTTTGATAAGGTCTGAGCTCACACTAAATGCTTTGCCACACTCATTACATTCATAGGGTTTCTCTCCATTGTGGATTCTCTGATGTATAATCAGGTGTGCCCTTACACTGAAGGCTTTCTTACACTCATTACAAGTATAAGGCTTCTCACCAGTGTGGATTCTTTCATGCACAGTGAGGGTTGAGCGCACGCTAAAGGCTTTTCCACAGTGATCACACTCATAGGGTTTCTCTCCAGTGTGGATTCTCTGATGTCGAACAAGGCCTGAGCTCTGGGCAAACTTCTTTCCACATTCATTGCATTTATACCGTCTTTCTTCCATGTGCCTACCCTCATGCCTTTCTAACTGGTCCTCATACTGAGAGACTTTTTCATACTCAGGAGTTTGTAAAGTATCCCCATTATATATGCTAGGGACCTTCTGGTGTGGGTCCATCCTTAGAAAAACCTTCCCTTCAGAGCTGACACTTTGTTCACACCTCTGGCCTTGATTCCTAAAATAATAAACAGACCTTTGAAATGTGCTTTATTCCCTGTTGCTAAAGCAATATAATATGATACAGACTAGAGCTCTCAAACACGTTCAGTAATCCCAGGACAAACCAATCATATGGCACTCACATAAAATGTTTTCACTCAGCCTGTATCATGTCTCAATAACATCAAATAACTGTTGGAATGAATATCTGACTCAAACGGCTATTTAAATATATCTTCATGGCACACGCCTATCATCCCAGCTACTTGGGAGGCAAAGGCAGAAGGATCACTTGAGTCTGGGAGATTGAAGCTGCAGTGAGCTATGATCATGCCACTGCACTCCAACCTGGGCAACAGAGCAAGATCCTGTCTCAAAAAATATAAATGAATAAATAAAATATCCTCTACAAAGTCATCTAAAACATATACATACAATCCGGAATATAAATGAATATAAAAATAATACATAGTTCCTACTTTTAAATGCGAATCATATTTAATTAAATTGGAAAACAAGACAGAAACGCAAGAGATTTGCAGATAGAGCAGATGAAGGAGTATGGGAATAGAAATGGCAACAGAAACAAATTCAACTGATAAGAAGTTTGGAAAAATGACAATAACACCATTAACAGGTATGTTTTACTGCCCATAGAAGTCCATACTATTTGAGATGGAAGAGAGACACGGGGACCAAAAAACCTCTGTTCATTGCTATGCCACTACTATTTCTGCAGCTGTTGTTGCTATGATAAACAGTATCTCAGCAACAGGGATCCTTTGTCTCTCCTGGAACTGTGACAGAATAAACCCCTCACCTCTCCTAAGAAAAGGGATGGCTGCTACTTTCTTGGGAACAAACCCAGTTTTGTGTCTAAACTTGATAAAATTTTTGCTCCCAACTCAAATTACACTAATTACCCCTCTCTGCCTTTTTCCACCTTACAAATTGTTTTATGTCTTGACAGTTATAAGTTAACAGTGTGCACCCTTGATATAATGAGAATGGCACTTCACCTTTGTGGTCTTCCTCCCCAGAACATATAACCTCAGTATAATAATGACAAAAACAGTTAAATCCCAATTGAACGCTATTCTACAAAACGAACAAACAACAATATCAACAACAAAAACCAACACAAAGCAGAACTGAGGATCCAGGACCAAGAGAAAATAAGGTCTCCATTCCTGCACCCCACTCTCGGAAATTTAGCCCTGTCAGAAAAGCAAGTCGGAGTCACTCCTGTAATTAGGAGTCTTAACAGCCTCAGAGACAGCCAAGGACAGGACTCAAGACATCAGCCTGTCCCAGCCATCCTCCCTCCCAGGGTTTCTGAGGGTCTACTCTGCCAGTGCAGAAGGGCCAGGCAGGAGATGGGGTAGTGAAGGGAAAGAAAAATAAGAGGGAGGATGATGAAGAGGGAGGAAAAGGGAGGAAAGAGAAAAGAGGAGGAGTGTGAGAAAGTGGGTGGAAGAGGGGAGGGGTGGGGAAGGATGGAGGGAAAAGGCAGGCCTGAGGCGACCTGGCGCAGTACATAGTTTCTCCCATCCTCCGAGGGTGTCCACCCCAGGGCATATGCAAAACTCTAGAAGAAAGTGAAGAGGGAACTCACCTGAAAAACTGAGATTAGACTATCTGACCAAGTGACTGAGGACAGCTGTCGGCCTAGAAAGCTTGACTTTGACTTCCGTGGATCCCGCGCCTGGGCATCTGGTCATCTACTCTAGGATCCTGGAGGCCTCCCTCTCAGGGATTTGTGAGTTGACCAGAATGGACCGTGTGAAGAAAGGATTGCTTACTCCCAAGAAGACATTTTATGCTTTTTATCTCATTTAATCCTACAGGGCAGACGTTAAAGTCCTCCTCGCATACATATAAAAACTGAGAAGCAAATAAATTTTCCGAGGTCAGGCACCTGTTAAAACAGCCAAGATGAAATTTCAATCTAGGGCTTGCTTCCCAGATTAAGCCACTTTACGGCTTCTCAGGGTAGTATTCAGCCAGTAATCTCCAAATTAATTTGTAAATTCAACACTATTCTCATGAAAATAGAAACTTTTTAGAAGATTTTAATGTTCACCTAGAAGACTAAACATGCAGGACTACCTGGGGAAACTGAGAAAGAAGGGTACTTGTCCTAAAGAACTTACTTATTATAAAGCCTTAATACTTAAAGTGTGCAGCACTCATGATAATGGTACAGAACAGAAGGCCCAGAAATAGACACATAAATTTAGCATATGACAAAGGTAGCAAATGAGTTAAAAAAAAAAAAAAAAGTGAACTCTTCAAATGCATGGTGAGAACTGGATAACCATCTGGAAAGATGGTAAATTAGATTTCTACCTTACTCTATAAACTAGGATATATTCCAAATAAACCAGTTTTACATGTTATAAATGAAACCATAAAAGTACCAGAGGAAAACATGAGGTGAGTCCTTTATAACCTCAGAATAGAAAGGCCCTCCTCCTGGCCGGGCGCGGTCGCTCACGGCTGTAATTCCAGAACTTTGGGAGGCCAAGGTGGGTGGATCATGAGGTCAGGAGTTTGAGACCAGCCTGACCAACATTGTGAAACCCCATCTCTACTAAAAATACAAAAATTAGCCAGGCGTGGTGGTGCGTGCCTGTAATCCCAGCTACTCAGAAGGCTGAGGCAGGAGAATCACTTGAACCCGGGAGGCGGAGGTTGCAGTGAGCAGAGATCGCACCACTGCACTCCAGCCTGGGTGACAGAGCGAGACTCCATCTCAAAAAAGAAAAGTCCTCCTCCTTATAAGCCAATATCCAGAGATCATTAATGAAAAGATTGGTAAACTTGACCCACATAGAATAAAAACTCCTGTGAGGTAAAACAAACAAACAAAAGCACTTTAAGCAGTCAAAGACAAAAAAATGGAAATATATTTACAATTTCTATTTCTGAAAACTGGCAGCCAAGATGAAGTTCCTGAACGATAAAAAAAAGTGTAAACGGCAGGTCAGAGCTGGATTCTCTCCTGCTCCAGCTTCACTCTGAACTTAATCAGACTCTGCTAAGCATTCACAACTCACTTATCCTGATCCTGTCATACAGCAGTTGTTGTTAAGTCACCTCAGGTCCCTTACTTCCAGAATCCCCAGAAGACCACAAAATGTCAAAGTTTAGCACAACTCTCCTGTAGAGGGAAGAGTCTGTCATTAATACTTCAGTGGCATATTCCTGGGTGGCACTAGAGAATAACTATCTTATTCTCCCTCTGCTTCCGGAGCTGGCATTTCTTGCCTACTTCCTGACTGTAACCAACAGCTGGGGCCAGAAAAAAATTAAACACATGAATTTATCAAAGAATCGCTGTGGAAATGAATAAATCAGCAGAACAGGCTAATTCCAGGGAGGTAAGGAAAGTAAGAAATAATTACAACAAATACCTGGATAGCACTTCCTATGTAGCAGGTACTGTTCATGTAATCCTCATAACAACTCTAGACAGGTGCTTTTATTATCCCCACTGACAGATGACATATAGGCACAGAAAGATAAAATGACTTGGCCAAAATCATAGGTAGTGTGGCTTCTGACTTACGTGCTTAAAAAGTAGGGGAAAAAAAGGGAAGAATCCCTAAGAGATCAAAAGTTGTAAGATGATAATATCTCTCCCCACCTGCTGTCTGGATTCACTCAATTCCTTGAAATCATCCAGCTTAGCCACTTCCCCAAGGAAAATCCTCCCTCCCCTGGCCAGTGCTGCTCCCTCTCCCAGACCTGGTGTTCCTCAGGATGATCAGGAACTGGCCTCAGCCACTGTCAACTGGGCTGCTGGAGCCAGCTTACAGAATGCTGGCCTGTGGAGTTTTCTCATTAACAGAATCCTTGGAACCAGCGAAACCATCTCCTCTAAAGATGCAGTCATGCAGCTTTTCCTGTAATTGAAGAGTCTTCAGGAACACTTCTGTAAAAGAAACATTTTACTCAAAGAAAAAGCAAAGATTGCCATAGGTGTTACACTACTAAGTGTTATGGGGGGAAAGAAGTGCAATCTTAAATAAGGAGCTAATTTGCAAAGGGCTCTCAGATCACATGCTGGGGCAGCAGGACTGCAGTGGTAATCTTCCCCATTGCCTTTAGGCACTGCTTGGGATAGTGGAAGGGCTCATGAGAGAACAGCATTAAGGTTGCTGTAAGGTGGTCCTGGCGTGGATGGAAGTGACTGCTAAAGGGAAGGGTAGCCATTTATTGCCAAGCTGAAGTAGAGAGAAAATAAGTTCTGCATTCGAAATGAAATGTCACGGGCACAATTAAGTGGTGGAAGAAGCCTCTCCTGAATTTAGAGCACCGAACATTTATTTCCAATTATTTGCATTTTCCCCCTTTTGTTTGAAAAAGAGAGCTGAAGATCTGGTGGGCAGTGATACCAATTGGTACCAGAAGCACACTTGTAGTTGGTACTCAATGAAGCTCTGAAGACGGCAGTAACCCTGGCAGTAACGGCCAGGGTTGTAACTGAAAGGGAAGTAGTCCCAACTCTAGGCCCCTGCGGCACTAAATCTCGAGGAAAAACCCTTTCCTGGAAGACTGCATTTGGATACAATCCCCACCGTCTCAGGAGGGGTTGCCTCTCCTGGAGTTCCTGCACACATTCCACCCAGGCAGGCGCGGAGAGACGAGGTCTGAGGGGTTGCAGCTGTGCAACATCCACCCAAGCGACACCCAAATGCATACCAGCGTTTCTCTGCCTGTGAGCAGCAACCAGCTCCGAAGCCTCGCCGCGGGGCGGAAGTCCCTCTCAGTACTTCCGGGGCGTGTCCCGGAAATTTCTGGGCGGGGCCTGGCTGCGCCCGAGGTTGCCCAACAGGGGTTGAAACCTCCACCTGTCCCCGCCGCGGTGCAGGCAGAGTCTAGCCCGGGAGCGATTTGCTCCGGCCCGTCGGCAATGCTCAGACTTCCTACCTCACCTCTCTCGAAGGTTGATTTTGCTTCCTGAGTTTTATCCAGGGCAGGACCACCCGTGTATGTTGGAATTTAAAGATAGTGCAGTTGGTGAAATTTCTCGTGTGGGCCCTACAGGATCCCTTAAAGCGACACACGGGGCCACAGAACTCTGGTCTTAATTATTAGTGATCTGAAAGCCAACACACTATATCCTGTGTGCTTTCTCAAAGATTAGAGACAAGAACCAAGAACAATATTTTCAAAACATGACTGCGATACTGCAAAATTTCTCCGGCTATTCAATTATTTATGAAAGAACTTAACTCAAAACACTGTAGTCAGTAAATATACTGGTTTGGATATAAAGATGATAAAAGGAGTAATTCCTAAAATGAATCATTACAGGTGGAGGCACAAAGTTTGAATCCATCTTATGGCAGAGCATGAATTAAGAATATACAAGGGTCACACCTGAGGGCATAACTAGGGGAGAAAAGAAATGGGCAAAGCCCCAGGAAACCTAACCAAGTGGCCTCTTTGAGCCTCCATTTACAGAATAATGGATTGGAACACTAAACCTAGCATTCTAAACTATGAATATTTAAATATGACAGAGCAAGCAGCTATTTCTTTGGTATATTACACATTTAAACTGATTTTGTAACTTGGGTTGAACTTTTGAGACCTCTGTCGCCCAGTGGCATAATCATAGCTCACTGCAAGGGCTCAAGGGATCCTCCCACCATATTCTTTTGAGTAGCTGGGACTACAGATGCATCCCACCACACCCGATTAACTTTTTTTATTTTTTAAGTTTTTTTTGTAGAGACAGTCTTGCTGTTGCTCAGGCTGCTCTTGAACTCCTGGCCTTAAGCAATCCTTCTGCCTTGGCCTACCAAAGTGCTGGGATTGTAAGCGTGAGCCACTGCACCCAGGGGTTGAACCTTTCTAAACCTGCTGAATTAAGTACCCCTGCTGCAAAAGCAAGCTAGTGCTTCTAAAGGCCTGCTTTTTAACGATTTAATTTAGGAAATCACATTTCCTCCTACATATTTGCCTTCCTAAATAGGATTAACACAGTATGTTAAAAACTACGTTAAAAACAAATAAAACTGGAATGGTTTTACTTGGCAAACTCTGACAATATTCTGGCTTGTGGTTTCCTTGGCATGCTGGTAATTCCTGCCTAGAGGCTGTCCAAGGGACTGAGGGTCATATGTTGTCCTCAAGGCTAAATCTTTGATGTTATAGCCCCTCTGTTAAAGAGACAGCCCCCAGTATTTTACCTTTGATGCTATAATGAACCAAGATATGGAAGACTAAAACTAGACTTGTACTTCTGTAACACTTGTATGCTGAAACACTTGGCATAGGGATGATGGCAGATCTGATGCTGAAAGCAACCTTAAAACATCATCAACTTTATTGTTTATGAACACCCTGACATATGTTGCTGTGAATGCCAAACATTAAGTCTTCTTTTTCTTTTATAGTCTTAAAAACCACAAAATATGCACACACACAGGATTCTCTTAAGGCTTGGCATAGCTAATTTTTCTAATTGTATTGCCAGTACTTCGTATCTCTTTCTCCTATTTACCTTAAATATATCAAGTCTCACAACCTCAGCATTAAGGATTTTGGGCCAGATAATTCTTTGTTGTGGGGCGGGGACAGGGGCAGGGGCGGGGCGATGTGGGGGGGTGAGGTGCTGTCCTGTGCAAACATGATGCTTAGCAGCATCCCCAGCCTCTACCTACTAGATGCCAGTAGCATCCCAGCTGCCCACCAATGGTATGACCAAAAATGTCCCCAAACATTGCCAAATTTCTCCCAAAGAGAACCACTAATCTCATATACAAAAGCCTATTCTCAAGCACTTTTGGAATTATAACCTTCACACAATAGTCTTTAGTGCTTATTTTCTTTCTTGACCAATAAGGCTGGCCAAATGGAGAGCTTCAGCTTTTCACACATAATTTCCTAAAGATGAATTTTTTTTGGCCTTACTCTTAGGTAGAGGCAGATCCTGATATACTATGCTAGCATACGAAAATAGGTCTGTACATTTTTGAGCACCCAAAGTGGTAAGAGACATTCTTGAGAACAGCTTAAAAATTTCTGTAGATACCACCACAAATAATCCACACAATACTTCAACAAGCATTTATTAAACGCCTACTATGTGCTCAGCACTATACTAGGCACTCGGGGGTGCAGAGATACAAATGTAAAAGTTATTATTCCTGCCCTCAAGGAGCTTACAATTTAATTTTGGAAATAAATACAAATATGAAACTGTAACACAGAGTGCTAGAAAATAATTAGAAAGCAACATATTAGTAAGTACATGGACCACAATACAAACTCAAAAGATAAGTGCTGAGGCAGCACAGAATGAGGGAGGTCATCGCATGAGGTGATGTCAATCAGGGAGAGCTCAGTCAGAAGATATAAAGGAAGAAAGGCTTTGAAGGGAGTGATGAACATGAGCGGGGACCAAAGAGCAATCTAAGCAAAAAGAATAGCATGAGAAAGGCACAGAGGCAAGAGCTTGTAAGACATCAGTAGAAGGCTGTAGGAAGTTTGAATCTGTTGAATCAAGGTGAATATGCTAGAGAGTAATGAAGGCTGATGAATATTAGGCATAGAGGTAATGGAGAATTTGGAACACCACTGCTCCATAGCAATTATCTACTGGGTGTTACTTAGTGAAAATGAAATTTTACAATAGAGATATTGTAAAAATGGGTGTTTGAGGAGGATCGTCTTTGAAAAATTATCTACTGGGTGTTACTGAAAATGAAAATTTTACAATACGGATATTGTAAAAATGGAGTTTGAGGAGGAGCACCTTGGAAACTTTATACAAGATGGGGATCCTGGGAGCAAGGAAATTGGAAAAAAAAGAATTACAGTAACCTGGGCCTCAGATCTACATGAAAAGCTATAATGGTATGAGAGAAATGGGAGATCAAGCCTCAAGGAGAAAACTGATTAAAAACTGGACTGACAGCAAGTTTTTGGACATGGAGTATAGAGAGCAGAAAAAGATAACTCCAAGGCTGGGGTAAAAATATAAAGGTGGTGACACTTTTCAGGGCAAAGGAATTAGGCAATGAGGCCTGTTTAAAAAGAAAACGGGGGCTGGGGATATATGGTGATGAATCCTGTTTTCGAATATCAAGTTGTACAGGTACCTGTGGAAAATTCCAAAAGTCAGAAACTGACCCACAGGGTGGGAAAAATGAAGTCATTCGAATACAAATAGTAGGTATAAACAATCAAGATGGATAAATAGGAGTATAGAAAATGAAGTGAATAAAAGGCAGGGAGATTATTCTCAGTGGAGAAGAGGAGAAAGGGGAGTGGGTGGAAAGATCAACTAAAAAAAGAAAGCCAGATATTAGAGAAAAAGGATCCCACAAGCCAAAGGAGGGAGAATTCAACAATATAAAATATAAATTAGATCAAAAAGGACAAGAAATAATAATAAAAAAAGGCCTTATTATTTGTCCACTGGTTAGTCTAAGAACATTTCACTGGAATGCTAAGTATGAAAGCCAGTAAAAAGAAGTTTTAAGAACAGATTAATGAAAAAGGGGGGTTGAAAAATCAAAGATATGTTTGAAAAACCATGAACAATAGAGGAGAAACAGAATGGTAGTTGGAAATGGGCAATGAGGTTGAAAGCATTTCACATTTTATGCTGTAGATGAACTTACTATTGTCATCCTAACTGACCATCTGCCTGGCCTGGTACATGGATATTTCATTTCCCTCCACAATTCTACTTTCCCTTTGGCAGTTTGGAGAAAAATATATTTGAATTTATTATTGCTTTATCCTCCCAATTACTCTGTTAAATATGTTTTATTTGCACAATTTAGCTTTGTAGTACTACAAAGCATCAACACTTAAAAATGATATAATTGTAACCCCAAAAGGCATTTCCACCAATTTTCTAGTAATTGTAATGTATTTGCACTCTACTGCATATTCTTTTCCCCAGTACATCTCATGACAAGCGCTACATATTTTTAAAAAGCTGGTTAGAATTACCATGTTCATTATACACACCTTAGCACAGTAGTCAGAACAGGCTCTAGAATCAAACTGTGTGGGTCACAATCAGTTTTATCACATACTGGCTGGGTGATATTTGTCAGCTCACTCAACTAAGCCTCCGTTTCCTCATTTATAAAATGGGGGATAAAATAATACCTATTGATATGGTTTGGCTGTGTCCCATCCAAATCTCATCTTGAATTGTAGCTCCCACAATTCCCACGTGTCGTGGGTGGGACCAAGTGGGAGGTAACTGAATCACAGGGGCAGAACTTTCCTGTGCTGTTCTTGTGATAGTGAATAAGTCTCACAAGATCGGACGGTTTTATAAAGAGTTCCCCTGCACAAGTTCTCTCTTTGCCTGCTGCCATCCATGTATAAGACACGATTTGCTCCTCCTTGCCTTCCACCATGATTGTGAGGCGTCCCCAGCGATGTGGAACTGAGTCCATTAAACCTCTTTCCTTTATAAATTACCCAGTGTCAGGTATGTCTTTAATAGCAGCATGAGAACAGACTAATACATTTATCATGAGCCTGAGAAAGGCATAACAAGGTTGGGCACATAGTAAGTGCTCAATAAACGTCGGCTATTATTATTTGGAGACTCAGAACCAAGAGTAAAGTTAACTGCTCTGTTTGGGAATCAACCACCATATTCTAGCACTGCACCTCGCTCCATGGAGAAAATCTCTGAAACCTAACATGCCTCTCCCAGGGCTATGTTGGATGGCATTAGAGTTATGAAAGAACCACCTTATCATGTCAGTTCCTAAAATGAGAAGCTTAGGATGGGAGGAGAAAGTACTGATGAATAGTTCATTTCAGATGAACATAAAGATAGAATCTATAGGATAAAGGAGCTTAATGAATGCCATTCACAGTTAAGAGCTCAAAATGTCATACAGCCTAGTCAATAATATTCTATGCTAAGAGTGTGAACTTGAGACAAAGAATGATTTCTAGTGATGTCCTCAAAGAATCCACAGCCTTTTTCTATTGTCTTACACCATTTGGCTAATTCTGTATATGCGCTGTATCAGCTTTGATAATTCTTTCAAGACACAGTCTTTTCTCACACCCAATATAACACTAATTTTTCTAGTCATATTATTTTCTCCAAATTTATGCCACATGCTTAGTAATTCTGAGATTTAAGTAATCTGGCTACATATTACTCTTAATACTGACACATAAAGAGACTTTAGCTAGTACATCTGTACACATTTCAATGTGTTGCTCTGGTCTATGGCCACACCACCCTGAATGCACCCAATTTTGTTAATATGTTGCATTGCTAAAAGGACTTTTTATTGGAATAGAAGAGAAGCGTTCTTCTAAAGTGTATGGCAGGTGTGTGTGTGTGTACATACACATGTGTACATACACATGTATTTTCCCTCTGACAATGCACCCATCATATGTAATATTTGCATACAAGGTAATACTGGCCCCAGGAAGAATCAGTATCTTACAGAGGGTAAGGCACAACTGAAACACAGAGCAAAGATCTAGATACAACCAGATTTACTTGTTTCTGGTTTCTTAAAATTTCAAGTACAAAGAAACTAGGAATGGTAACTTATAAATAAAAAAAAAAGAAACAAGAGAAGGGAGGATAAGAAAATAAAGGATAATCAAAAGGACTGTTGGAAACCAACATGACAAGTGATGGGTGTCTTCATTCACCAATGGCTCAATGAAATTGATGTAGATAATTCTGATGTTGTTAGTGGTCAAAGTGGGCCATAGAGAGGCAGAGAAGGAATGTTATAGGGAAAGAATTTATGATCCAAAAGGTGGTCCTCTATGACATAAGACTTTGATTGCTTTTTTTGACCCATCAATCATAAAATGATTATTATTTCTTTTCAGGATAGTCACAGGGTGAAATTATGAAGCTTTCATCAGAACCTATATAATTTTTTTTCTGAATAGGCTCAATGTAATCAATTTTAAGTTTAAAGGTTAATTTTGGAAAGCCCAAAATTTCTCAATTCCAACTCTGGTGAATAAGTGGCTACTCAAATGGTAAAACTAAAGTGTAAGAGTAATAGAGGGTTTTCTCATATGGTTTATTAAATGGGAATTCTAAGAGTGTTCCAAATATTTGGAAGAATATAGTAGTATGGAATAATAGTACTTGGGAATAACAAGTGACAAGCCACATTGGATGCGTAAGTTCTGGCATGTTACTTTAAACCAGTCTCATTACTTTATATAGTATTCCTTGGTATAACAAAAGCCTCAAAGATGAAATATAGTGCCTGGTGATACTGAGTTTAAGAGTACATCTTTGTTGGTAGATTATAGACATGGATTACAGATAGAGTGCACCAGAGTTCAAAAGAATGAAAACCTGTGAGGTAAGGTATTAGATTACCACTGTGGATATTAAAGTCATATAAACTAATGGCAAGAAACAGATGGAGAATAACGAGTGTGGTGCTGAGGCCATCTAAAGAGATGGGTGCAAGGTAATGATAGGAGTGACAGACCATCTAGTCAGGGAGTTTGCACAGGCTGATAAGAACCTGAGAAAGCAGTATTGTAATGGGCCAAAAAAGATGAGTAAACATTCTTTGTAAGGTTTTTATCTTCCTAAAGCATCTTTGTCTCCTTCTCCTACCTGATGCCATAACTAGGATAGTGCAAACTATTTGTACCACAGTGTACAGTGGGGAGGTGGAAGGAGAGTCAGAAGTCACCAAAATGTATAACTATCCAAGCTCAAGAGCAGCTGGGCTGAGTCTCCACTCACCTCTTTCTCTGCATTACTCCCATAACCATTACTAATGTGTCCACTTTCTTTACTGACACGGGTGCTGGGACTGGGGGTGGTGAAGGATATGTACAGATGCTCAACGACTCAATGGAGTCAGTGAAGGTGATACATGAAGAAAAATGCTGGAGTGCTGTTAAAAATATAGCATTCTGAGTTTGTATGGGAATACAAATTTCCACTGACTAGAAGGAATATTAGAATAAAAAAATGCACACTTAAGCATAAATACTTTAAGTGTCTGTAAAATTTTCCTAGAAAGCTACATACAAATATAAGTTTCACACAGAAGCTACTTCTGACTCTACAGCAGCTTCTTAGATCAGATTAGGAATACAAGGGCACCTTCAAGGGAATAAATGGGAGAGGGGGATCACAGGAGATGGGAAGAAGCACAGGAACTAGGAGTAGCCAGCCTCTCTCAAACCTATAGCTACTCACCCAAAAGACAAAGTTAAGCTCTTCAAGCCATGACAAGCAACTTGCTCTAATGCTATTTTAAATTTCTAAAGGATACATTAGGTCATCAGGAGCTCCATCAGATACTTTCAAAGACAGTCAAGCTAATCAACCTTCACCAAGGCACTGGGCCCAAATTACTAAAGAGCTATCCTAACTTTGCCACCACTATAGATTCTGACACTAAAGTTGCGATGACCTTTCTGCCTTTTAGTACACTGAAAGACCTCTCACCAGTGTGTGGTTTCCCTAATGCTGAATAATGCTCAAACTGTAACTGATGTTGTTCCTAAACGCTTATGGATTCAGATTTTTCACCACTGTGGATTCTCTGATGTCGAATGAGACTTGACCTCTGAATAAAGGCTTTCCCACACTCATTACATTGGTAGGGCTTCTCCCCTGTGTGAATTCTCAGGTGTTGAATGAGACCAGTGTTCCCATTGAAAGCTTTCCCACATTCTTTACATTTATAGGGTCTTTCTCCAGTATGGATTCTCTGATGTTCAATAAGGCCTGACTTCTGACTGAAGGCCCTCCCACACTCATTGCATTTGTAGGGTTTCTCCCCAGTGTGGCTCCTCTGATGACCAATAAGATGTGAGCTCCGCCTGAAGGTTTTCCCACACTCATCACACTCATAGGGCTTCTCCCCAGTGTGGATTCTCTGATGTCCAATGAGGTGTGAGCTATGACTGAAAGCTTTCCCACACTCATTACATTCATAGGGTCTCTCTCCACTGTGGATTCTCTGGTGCAGAATAAGGCCCGCACTCTGACTGAAAGCCTTCCCACACTGATTGCACTGATATGGCTTCTCCCCAGTGTGGATTCTCTGGTGCAGAATCAGGCCTGTGTTCTGACTGAAGGCTTTGCCACACTCCTTACAGTGATAGCGTTTTACTTTGTTGTGGATATCCTGATGTGAAAGAAGGGCTGACCTGTAACTGAAGGCTTTACCACACACATTACACTGATAGGGTTTCTCCCCAGTGTGGATTCTCCAGTGGCGAACAAGGCCTGAGCTCTGAGCAAAGCTTTTCCCACATTCATCACATTTATGTCGTCTCTCTTGTGTGGGATTTCCCCGCTGCCTCTCTAATCTGCCCAGAAGGTCTCGGGCTTCTTCATGCTCAAGACCCCTGATAACATCCCCGTTGCATTTGGCAGCTGTCTCTCCATGTGGTTGGATTCCAGTAGATATTACCTGTTTTGAAGCTAATTCCCTGTTCTCACTCCTGGTCTCACCACCTGAAATAAAAATGTAATAAATAAACATCAAGCCAATGTCACATCCTATTCTTTATGCTAGGAGAAAGGAACTGAAGATAGGGGAAAAGGAAAGTACACATGAACAGCTATAAGTAAACACAAAACTTCTGTCTCCAAAATAGCTTCTTAATAGTGACCTTGCTTAATATGAGCTAGTCAACTGGGAAAGAGGTACCATTAAAAAAAGAGAGTTAATTGGAAGGGGAACTAAAGTCAGGAAAGGATGAACTGAAGTGAGGTGAAAGTTGGGGAGAGGAATATGGAACTACTAAAAGAACTAATGAGCAGGACAGAAATGGGAAAATGCCCAAACAGTCACCAAAAGGGAGGAGATACAATTAATTTATGTGAGAAAAATATATGTAGGAATCCCATGACAACTTGGAGAAGAAATATATGAACTCAGAGAGCACCTGTGAGATGTCAATTTCCAACTGGCAAACACGCCAGTACCCTGGTACAAAATGTAAGGAAGTTCTGGACAGGAGAACAGAAGTTTCACGTAAGATTTCAAGAAATCTCAACATCATATCCCTCTGCTGGATCCTGAGTTAAACTTATAAACTATGTCTTTCAGAAAGGCTGTAGCTACTATACACATAAACAACAAACAAACAAAAAATCTAAAATGACAATAATAACCACACCTCTCCTTACCCAGGGAGAACACGTTTCTGAAATTTTCTGGCCTGTTATCTCTACTCAGATCCTTCTGTGATGGATCAAGAAGCCACTCCTCTCGAATAAGGGACACAGCCATGTCTTCAATCTTCTCCAAAGTCTGAAACAAAACAAGATCCCCATTTGGGGACTGGGACTGTTCCACAGCTCAAACCTATAGAGCTTGAGAGATCCACCAGTATTGGGAGAGAGTTACAACTTGGGAATGTACTATGTAAAGGGATCTGAATAGCTAGGAAGAAGAGGAAAATGCATGAGATTTACTGGGGGAAATTCAGGATCAATCTGTCCCTAGGCAAAAGAATTTTTGGGACAACTTTTTGGGTAGGTACTGCTACAAACTAGACAGTCAAGATATAGGGCAGATGCCACAAACACTGACAAGCACAGCTATGGGGTTTCAGTGAGAAGGAGCACAACTCACCTGGAACCCTGCTGTGAGAAGTGTAGCTGTCATTTCCTGGTCTCCAGAACTTCCTTTCTGGGAACGAGTAGGACTCTGGGAAGTAGACATGGCTGAGAGGAGAAAGGAGCTATGAATGAGACCAGTCCTGTCCTGTGGTTGTGGGAGCTGGCACTCACCCATTCCAAATTATTTTTATTTCAGCAGATATACATGTATGCCAAAGATTTTGCACGTGAAGTGCTGATATCTTGGATTCTGGGGCCATATCTATGGCTGCCCCACAAAACATACGCACCCCGATGTCCCTGAAGTCAGACTGAAGTTACACTCAAAAATAGAAAGTATACTGGTTTCCTAACAGGAATCGCTTTTCAATTTCTTCTCTACCATCAAAACTACTTCTGTCTTTGTGGCTATATACAGTATTTCCTTAGGTCCTAATCTCTTGGCAAACCAAGTATCAGAATCAACCAGTCTCTATTAATTAATTACCTTTCTGAAATGTCTACTATGGCTCCCAGTATTTGCTTTCTATAGATATTAAATGGCTTATTATTAAAATATAGATTACTGTATCTCAGGTAACAAGCTTTAGGACTTTAGACAAGAAGTATTGTTTTAATGCTTTTTTAGAAATATTAAAAATTCATATTTATAAACTACTCTAAATCACATTAATGAAAAAATATGAAATGCAGGGGAAGATGAGACTGGAACACCTCATTCTGCAATAAAGTAAAAAAATTCTCAAAAAAACAATGGGAAAATGTCAAGAGGATACAAGAGCCAGACTGAATGGGCCTTCTATGGCCAAATCTGAGATGATTTAGCAAAATAAAGACAGTGGCCGAGCACAGTGGCTCATGCCTGTAATCCCAGCACTTTGGGAGGCTGAAGTGGGCAGATCGCTTGAGGCTAGGAGTTCGAGACCAGCCTGGCCAACACAGTGAAACCTCGTCTCTACAAAAATACAAAAATTAGCCAGGCATGGTGGCGTGTGCCTGTAATCCCAGCTACTGGGGAAGCTGAGGATTAAGAATCGCTGGAACCCGGAAGGCAGAAGCTGCAGTGAGCTGAGATTGTGCCACTGTACTCCAGCCTGGATGACAGAGTGAGACTCTATCTCAAAGACAAAACAAAAACAAAATAAAAGACAGTAACAGAATATTTATGGAATAAATACGAATTTGAGTCCATACTGATAAATAAAAAATAATAAAATTGGGAGAAGGGAGCACTCTCCTTTACAATAAAGAAATGTAGAAGGAATGACAGAGTTAGAAAATCACTATTTCATAACCATTCTAGTAATCACTAAGTCAGTCAAGAAGCACCAATGAACACTAAAACTAGTGTTTTAGCAACAAAAGTTTAATGAGGACTAAGATATTTAAATACACTCAAGAGTATCTTCCACAAATTATTTATTAGTTACAAAGGGAAAAATAGTAACTATACAATGATTAACCCCGCAAGAATAACCTTAACCAAGTCATCAAAGATAACACCACCAATAATAGGACAAATTCCTGTTGTACCCCTAAGAAGGAGTACAACATCTCTTGTTAAGATTTAGGTCATGTATCCTTGGCAGGGTGAGGTGTTCCTGCCAAATATATATGACCTCAATGTAAACATGATCAAACATCACGCAAATCCAAACTGCAGCCATTCTACAAAATAACACACCTGTACTCTTCAAAAAAAAAAAGAAAGGTTGAGGAACTATTCCAAATTAAAGGAGACTAAACAGCCATGACAACTAACCACAAAGTGTGAAGCCAGACTAGACTCTGAACCAGAAAGAACATAATTGGGGCAACTGTCAAAATATGAACTGTGGCCTAGGTTAGTATTGTAGCAATACTACATTTCTTAATTGTGATAAATTTAGGAATTTATTTATTTAAGTTACCTAAGAAATGCTCTTGTCTGAGGAAATACATACTGAAATATTTCCAAATAAAGTGGCATGACAATACCAGCATAACCTCAAAAATGTATGTTGTAAATGTACTGCGGTAACAGAAATATGGCACATGTATACATATGTAACTAACCTGCACAATGTGCACATGTACCCTAAAACTTAAAGTATAATAATAAAAGGAAAAAAAAATTAAAAAAAAGTCAAATTATTTGTTCATGAGTTTACCACTAGAAAGAATAATCTATATTTGAAGCCTAAACATTTAAACACAGACATTGGGACTGGTCTGTAAACAGGATTTTAGTTCCTGGTTCTTCAGGAACTAGATAGGTATCCCAAATGGACTTTCATTTCTACTTCCCCCCCTTATCATCAATGAAATCTGGCTACTCACCTCTCTCTTGTGACTCTTGGGGCACTGGAGATTTATGTTGGATTGCCTCAGATTGGAGCTGAGTATTTGGAGGCTCTGGTGCAGATGCTGAATGTACTACCTCCTCCCAGAGTACCCTATGTCCATGTACGCGAGCTGAGACCTGGAAACAACAGACAGTTGGATAATAAGGAATCCCTTTGCAAAATGTAATGAACAATGAAAGAGGACCACAAACACATCTACAGGGATATATGCTTGGGGAAGGAAGCAGCAGAATCTTCCTCACTTCTTAGGGACAGTAAGGAACACGAATACGTAATGAGCACAGAAAGAAAGGCATCATTTTTGCTTAGTACTAAAGGAAAAGATTTCTGCTGATGCCTTCCCTGTTACACAGAACACCAATATTTTGTGCTCCTAAGGCAGAGGAAGGAGGAAAACAACAAACTTAAAGCAGTGCTATGCAGTAGAAAAATCCTTTAATAAGGAACTAGAAAGCCTGATTTCTGGTCTCAAATTTACCTTTAATTATTTGGATACCCCTGAAAAATTAACTTAAGCTTCCTATGCATCAAGTTCCCATCCGGCAAACAAGAACAATACAGTTGTAGGGATGTTATGATGACAAAAACAAAATGGATTTATATCCTTTACAAAAGTAAAAAGAACTCAACAAGTCATACTACACTAAAACTATTGTCATCCTTATCCAACAGAAACTGATGCTAAGCATCTGCTCTCCCACTGTGATACCTATGTCCCTCTACCAAGCTTCCAGGACTCCCACAGTCACAGCATGCACACCTCCTTCTACTTACTGGTCGTCCTAGTATATCAATCTGCCTTTCCAAATCCTCTAATAGGGTCACCACCTCCTCTCCGTTCTCTAGCTGATGTTCCTTAACCAGTGTCTGGAGCTCCTCAGGTAGGATGGTCAAGAACTGCTCCAGCACCAGCAGCTCCAGGATCTGTTCCTTGGTGTTCAAATCTGGCCTCAGCCACTGATGGCAAAGGGCCCGTAGTTGGATCAGAGCTTCTCGGGGTCCTAGTGTCTCCTGGTAGCATAACTGCCTGAAGCGCAGGCGGAACACTTCTTGGCCAAGAGGGTTATTTTCATGCAGACTAGATTCCTGGTCCCAACCATGATCCTCCTCTACCTTGACGATTACAAGATCCTCTTCAGGAGTCTGGTCTGGTGGGGATGGGGCTGAAGGCTTTCTTGATTCTTCAGCCATTAGAGCCTGAAAAGCTCAGGAAGTTCGTTTCCACTACCTTCTTTATCTTCTTAAGAGAAGACTCTTCTGAGGGCCTCTTTCTAAGGGTACTTCTTCATGAAGAAAATATGATAGTGTTAAGGCAAGTCAAAAGTCATTGTAACTAACTATGGTATCTTAACAAGTTCCTTAGTATGACACAGACTTCATGGCTCGGCCAATTAAATGATCCTCCCCACTGTTCCAGAGATAACTTCTTACTTCCTTAACTTTCTGTCATGCCAGTCATGCCAAACCCATCCATAGAAAAACCCCTTCCTTCTGCTTTCATCACCATGTTTGGGGATGTGGAACACGGCTAAGCAAAGTCAGGAAACCATGTAGACTGGGTCTAGTTGAAATTTTGTGTTTAATCTCAGCTGGCCTTCAGGGCTGCTCATTTAACCCCTTTTAGTCTTTGATACACCAGCTGTACTAATCTGGTTCTACACGCTTCAGCTCTCAACCTTTCCCTTACTCTTAACAGATAAGACTAATTTCTACATAATCTAATTCAAGGTATTGTCAAAAACTTTCCTAACACTTTGCTCTTCTCCACCTAACATTCCTTATCCTACCTGTGCCCCTCATCTTTCCTCCTATCTCAAGGCTAACTTCCTCTACTATGGACGTGACCTCCAACTCAGAAACTCTCTATGGAGCACTCCAAGCAACCTGGATGCCCTATTGACAACTACAACCCAAAAGTCTACTCCCACACTCAAAAGGCTACATACTATATGATTTTATTTATGTGAGATTCTGGAGTGGGAATGTTTAAATGTTTATCCATTTCCCAGTTGAACAATATCTGAGTTGTTTTTGTTTTTTTATCACTATGAATAAAGCCACTATGAACATCTGCATGAGTTTTGGTGTGAATATAGTTTTCATTTTATTTGGGCAAATATTCAGAGGTAAAATTGCTGTGTCATAAAATACATATATGTATAACTTTATAAGAAACTGCAAAACTGTTTTCCAAAGCACTCTGCATTCCACTACCTGTATATGAGAATTGCAGTTGCTCACCAATCTGACTAGCACTTGATATTGTTTTTGTTTTTAATTTTAGATATTCTAATAGGTGTATGTGTAGTGGCAACTCATTATGGTTTTAATATCTCATATGGCTTTAGTATGCATTTCTCTACTGACTAATAATGTTGAGCATCTTTTTATGTGCTTATTTAACATCTATATATCTTCTTTAGTGAAGTATTTGTTCAAAACTTCTGCCCATTTTTAAATTTAGTTATTTTAAAATTAAGTTTTGAGTTTCTTACATACTCTGGACACAAGTCCTTTATGAGATATGTAATTTGCAAGTATTCCCTCTTTTTCATCCTTTTCATAGGGCCTTTTGAAGGAAAAAAAGTTCATTTTTTTAATTGACTGTGCTTTTGATGTCATATCTAAGAAATCTTTGCTTAATCCAAGGTTACAAATATTTTCTCCTGTTTTTTACTAAAAGTTTTATAGTTTTAGGTTTTACATTTAGGCCTATGATCCATTTTGAGTTAATTTTTGTATAGAATTTGAGGTATGGATGGAGGTTCATTTTAAGGATTCTCCTTTATCTACTTAACTGTCTTTGTATATTTGTCAAATATCAGTTCACTATATGTATGTATATGTAAGGGTCTATTTCTGGAATCTCTGTCCTGTTTATTGACCTATACATCTATTCTTTCACCAATACAGAATAGTCTTGATTGTGTAACTTTTAAAATCTTGAAATCAAGTAGGTGGGTCTTGCAACTTTGTTGTTCGTTTTCAAAATTATTTTCACTTTCCTAGTTCTGTTGTCTTTTGATACACATTTTAGAATCAGTGTATTAATTTCTACAAAAAATTATTGAATTGGATTTGTATTGAATCCATAGCTCATTTTAGGGACAACTGATATCTCAACAATAGTGAGTTTTCCATTCCATGAACACAATGTGTCTCTCCGTTGAAGTCTTCTTTGACTTCTTTCATCAGTACCGACACTACTTTCTGAAAGGACAAGATAAAATACTGTTGCCTTTAAAAATCCTTTCCTGGTGACTCCAATTGGAAATTATTTTCCTCTCATTCTATACCTCTGTTACTTAAATGTGTATTGCTTTAATGTTACTTTTCCCATAACTGTATATTTATTAGTTCCAAAGGAATTCTGACTTCAAAACTTAATTGTATTTTCCCCATGGGCAAAGGTCCATATCTTTTATCTTATTGATAGAATCGAAGAACATTAGCCATATTTACAATTGCAAACACAGAACATGTTTATATTTCTTGTAAGAGTGAGATTTAGAAACAAGACCTGATGTCCGAAAAAAGTTCAATTTCTTGATCCTATTTCTTTGTGAAATATATGTCTATGGTTTCCATCCTTGGTATAGACATCATCTCTTGCCTAGAATTGCAATGGTAACTTTGGTTATGCTTTTTTCCCATTCATGTTCCACAATATTGCCTACTGTGGGTTGAAATGTGTCCCCCAAAAAGATATGCGGACGTTCTAACCTCTAGTACCTGTGGATGTGACCTTATTTG
Organism: Gorilla gorilla gorilla; assembly: GCF_029281585.2. Lineage (NCBI taxonomy): Eukaryota > Metazoa > Chordata > Mammalia > Primates > Hominidae > Gorilla > Gorilla gorilla. The sequence continues at coordinate 45,768,543 of NC_073229.2, read as the reverse complement.
GAAATGGGGCTTTGCAGATGTAATCAAGTTAAGATGAAGTTATACTGGAATGGGTAGGCCATTAAACCAATATGACAGGCACACTTTTAAAAGGAAAAAAGACACAGAGAGACAGACTCTGAGAAAGGAGAAGGTCATGTGAAGACACAGACACACAGATGATGAATGAGAGCTAAGTGACTACAGAAGCAGAGATGGAGTTATGCAGCTGCAAGCCAAGGAATGCCAAAGTTTGTCAGTAAAAACAAGAAGCTAGAAGAGCATGGGTATGGCGACACTCTGATTTTGGACATCTAGCCTTCCTAACTATGAGACAGTAAGTGTCTATTCTATTAAACTACCAGGTTTATGATACTTTTTTTTTTTTACAGTAGCCCTGTACTGCCAGAGATTTTTTAAAAATATGTAATATGACTAACATGACTCACCTCCTGAAAATATTTCAATAGGGACCAAATTTTTTAGCATGGTATGCAAGGCCCTTTATGAATGTGAACCTGGCTGGCTATATCTACTTTAAACTCACTTACATAAAGCCTTTCTGGGCTGTGGCTTTCTCATACTTCCATTCTACTACAGAGTTCTTTACTCTAGCTCAGTGGTTCAAAACTGATGGCAATATTGTCCTTACCCCCATCCCAGGGACCTTTCATAATGTCTGTAAATATTTTTGTTGTCACAACTTGGGGGTAACGGGTGCTACTATTATCTTGTACATAGAGGCCAGGGATCCTACAATGCTCAACACAGCCCCCACCACAAAGAATTATTTGGCCCAAAGTGTCAATGCCAAGGTTGATAAATCTTGGTCCAGCTAAAACCATTCAACTCTTTTTTTTGTTTGTTTGAGATGGAGTCTTGCTCTGTCGCCCAGGCTGGAGTGCAGTGGCGCGATCTCGGCTCACTGCAACCTCCACCTCCCGGGTTCACGCCATTCTCCTGCCTCGGCCTCCCGAGTAGCTGGGACTACAGGCGCTCTCCACCACACCCAGCTAATTTTTTGTATTTTTAGTAGAGACGGGGTTTCACCGTGTTAGCCAGGATGGTCTCGATCTCCTGACCTCGTGATCTGCCCGCCTCAGCCTCCCAAAGTGCTGGGATTACAGGCGTAAGCCACTGCGCCTGGCCTAAAATCATTCAACTCTTAACTCTAATTTATCTATTACCTCTTTCATGAGTTCTTCTCTGTCATCCCCCTGCCATTTGTCATTCCTACCAAAGCATTTTTTACATGGTCCAAATATAGGACTTATCACATTGTGAGAATGTGGCCATGGCCTTATTGCAAATGTTTGTTGACAGAGGTGACCATTATCTTTGTATTTCAAAGATACTGTAGAGAATGAAGAAGAGTGTAAGTAAAGGTAGCATACCCTAAACCAGTTGTCATGAGATGCTAACATCAAGATAAAACCAGAGACCTATAGTCCACAAAGAAGAGATAGGTACTTAGGAAAAAAATCAGATTACTGTACATACAGTTCCCCATATGGATCATCAAGGCAGTGCTTATCTTTTCAGTTTTTGGAGTTGTGGCACGGGGCGAGGGGGGTTGGTTTCTAGACTCTTCAACCTAAAGAAAACACAGAACTTCTTTCCAGCAAAATGTCCACAGATACAAAATTGTACACTCAATTTCGGCAGAGTTCACAGACTCAAAGGCCATCCAAGAATGCCAGGAAGGTTAAAAACAAACAAACATACAAACAAATCCTACATAGAGAGTGTGTACAGAAAAGAAAGGGAATTTGAAAATTATTTTTAAAGTTAGACAAGGCCGGGAACAACAGGGTGGAGAGTAAACTACAGATCAGAAGAACCAAGGAGCAAAAGATATGGTTAAATATATCAATTAACATTGGGGGTATAGTTCACTGATTATGACTTTACAGGAAAGTGGAGGAATTTGCTAGAATAGTGAGATTTGGGGGAAGAGTGAATTTGAGGAAGATGCTGAGATTTTGTTGAGAAAGGGTAATCAATTTGGTTTTGACAAATTGTTTTTGTTTGAATAAATTATCTATAATTTTAAGATAATTTATTTTAAAATGGTCTTAGCTAATTTTAAAATAATTTAATTTTTCAAATCAAAACAAACTCTTAAGTTTTCTTAAAATAGCTACTTATGGTTTAATGTTAAAAACTTAAAGGTCAATACATGGGACATAAATTCTAACTGTTTAGAATGTGATGTTATATAGTGGTAGTCTTACCATGTTTTCTTATAAATTTCCTTAAAGCCAAGGTTCATTTTTAACTACTGAACAACTGGCCATCTATTACTGAGCAATCCTCATCCATAATGGCTATAAAATACTATTATTATTATTTAGGGACAGGGTCTCACTATGTTGCTCAGGCTTGAGTGCAGAGTCTATTCACAGGTGCAATCCCACTACTTACCAGTACAGGAGGCTATAAAATATTTTAATGTGAAGTGCGCAGCATTCAAGAACTTTATATTGTTGATGTGGTATTAAAAACTCTCAATAACAACACTGATGAAAACCAGCTAATTATCAGGTTTGTTCATTTTTTTATACCAAATCAGCCAACAGGTCTTGCCCATTGCCCATCTTGATTATTCTATTTAGTGGCTAATTTTCCATTTTTTTAAGTCTCTTCCCTCTCTAATCAACTAGTTTTTGAGAATTACAACCTATAAATAACTGAGTGCAAAATTACTCCAGTATGTACCTTCCTCTCAGTTTTGTGCGTACATGTCTGTATTAAGTTGGTGAGCACTTTGTGGATACAGACTGATTTTTACATAGTCTCCTTAAAGAACACCTAGTCAAGTTTACATGAGTTTAAAAGGCAATCTTTAAAGCTTCCTCTGGATTTTAAATACTGTAATCCTGTGAGATGCTGAAGGCACAACTCAATTTTAACAGTATTATTTTTTCAATAGTTGTGGAAGGAATGTATTCTTCCTTCAGACTATGTCTAATTTGAGAAATGTTTGGGAACTGAAAACAAAACAAAAAAGACATTTTCCAGGATTTAAAATCCAAGAAAAAGTAGGTGAAGCCAATACTATGCTTTGTTATCTCAAATTGCATTAGCTGAAAGTTTTAATTAACATCTATCACATTTTACATTTAAACGACAGAAATTCAAAACATGTATGTATTTGCTAAAACAATGATTGCTACGTAAATATACTCAACGGAACTAACAAACAACAGAAATATGTTTTTAAAGGTGGTGGTGGCAGTCAAAGTAGCCTGACAAAAATTACTCATGACTAACCAGAGTTTTGGAAATGGGGCCCTCCCAGAGTTCCTCGTTGGCTAACTTCAGTTTGCTTTAACAAATGAAATAGGCATTCTGATAATGTTGAATTCTGAATTACCCTGAAATTAAAAAAAAAAACAAAACTTTCGTACAATTATCTAGTCAACACACCACCAGTTTCTGAATACACTAAAGAAAGAAGAGTAACAGCAAAAATTGGTTTCCATGGATAAATGGGGCTTCCAAAAGCAAAATATGTCTTTTTTAAAAACTGAGAGTTTTGTTGTGACCTAAACGCAAAAGAGCGCTAAGTGAAAACAATTCAGACTCTGGAAATAGTTGGATAAAAAATAACATGGGGGGGGCCGTTCCCCATTTTAAGATAAACAAGATCGACTACAAAAACATACCACAAAACGATTATCTATGAAGAAAGCTTCATAAAAGGTTCCCTCGCAAAAAGTTCGAGGGCAATTCGTGGGGACGTACTCTGCCTGCACCAGCAACTAAGGCGTCAGAATCGGTCCGCGGCGCCGAACACCGCACAGGCCCCTCTCCGGACCCCTCAGGCCAGTCCTCAGCTGCGGCCTGGACCAGCCACAAAGCACCCACTTTCCTCCGGCCCAGAGACCGACCGTACTCACTGTGAGTTGCAGAGGCGCCCCGTCGTGGGGAAGGGAGGCTGCAACGGATAAACAGACCCGAAGGAAGGTCGGGGAGTAAAGGCGATGAAAGCTGTACTCGGACCAGGCCCCTCCGGCCACTAACTTCTAAATCTGCGGAGGCACAACACCGGCCAGCACGCATCTTGCCCCAAAGGCACTTCCGGAAGCTCTCTAGGAGTCCTGGAGGTCTAAAAGCTCTATGGTCGGCCGACTGAGGGTACCGGAGTACCACGCCCCTCACCTGCTGTGTGCTGTGTCTCGGGTTCCTCCCGCGTCTGCGTGCCTCAGTCTTGCGCTGTCGCTGGGGCAGTGAACGTACTGGGGAATAACGGACCTTGGTGTCCCCTCCGCCTTGTGTGCCCGTGCAGCTCCGCGCGCTCGCTGTCAATAGTAACGGTCCCCTGGGGGTAGATATCGGACGTGGGGAGGCTGGAGCTGTGAATAGGAGGCTGGGAAAGTGTTGGAAGAGGGAGCACTTCATGGATCCTTAGGATTCCAACTGGATTCGCGTTTGGCTCCGTTACATACCCTGTACTTTACTGTTCTCGATTCATAAACATATCCAGACCTCTCACATAGAGTACAAACTTCACGAGGAATTCCTGCTAATCACAGTTCATAGTTTTGTGAAATCCCTATGGCATGGCACTTAGGAATAGCATATTTTATTAAGTATTCAAAAAATCGTAATTAAGTATATATTCTTTTTGGATCTTTACATATTTCCCACTCTTTCCTATCTTAATGAATTTCTATCGCTTACAGCATCTGCTTTGCTGCTTAGCTGTTTTAATGCTAAACCTATGATGTAAGCTTGAGGAGTAGACCCTAGGTTTAATACCACAAGATATGGGGAACAAATCTATGTTCATTCTTTCTTTGTTAGTCTTTTTTTCTTTTTTTGCCTTTTTTTTTTTTTTTGAGACAGGGTCTCTATTGCAGAGTGTAGTGGTGTGATCATAGCTCACGGCAGCCTCAACCTTCTGGGCTCAAGCAATCTTCCCACCTTAGCCCCCCAAGTAGCTGGGACTACAGGTGTGCACCACCCTCAGCTTAAAAAAGAAAATTTGTAGAAACGGGGTGGCGGGGCCGGGGGGGGGGTCTCACTATGTTGCCCAGGCTGGTCTTGAACTCCTGGGCTCAAGTGATCCTCCTGCCTCAGTCTCCCAAAGTCCTCGGATTACAGGCATGAGACACCACCCTGGCCCTATGTTCATTCTTTACAGACCTGTTGCATTAGAGCTTTTTAACTTTTGAGACTAATAGGATTTCAGGGGTGGAGGTTGTGGCAAGTGTTATTTTTTGTTGTTTAAGTCTCATGTATTTATTTCCTTCAGCACCTTTCCCAACCACCTATTATTGAGTTCTCAGGGCTCCTCCAATTTTCACCTTAATTTCCCTCTTTATCTGCTCCTGCTGGTAGCCACCACCACCATTTCTATCCCTTCCCAATTACTAACTCCCCAATATTTTGCGTACTGACAAAGTCGTTTTGATTTAAGGGTTTTGTCATCTAATTATCACATGAAAACAAGTAAATAATAGTAAACACTAGGAAGCTACAGTGCTTCTGGACTCCTTCAAAGTACTTATTTTTGCTTTTTATTTCACAGCTGTTGCTTTCCACCTGGGATGGTAACTGGAAGTAAATGGTGACAGACTAGAACTCTACTTTCAGTTTCTTTTTTCACATTTTAAAAATAACTTTTTTGGCTGAGCGCAGTGGCTCATGCCTGTAATCCCAGCACTTTGTGAAGCCACGGGAGGATCACCTGAGCTCAGGAGTTTGAGACCAGCCTGGCCAACATGGCAAAAACCCATCTCTGCAAAAAATACAAAAATTAGCCAGGCATGGTAGTGGGCTCCTGTAGTCCCAGCTACTCCAGAGGCTGAGGCGGGAGAATCGCATGAGCCTGGGAGGCAGAAGCTGCAGTGAGCTGAGATCCTGCCATTGCACTCCAGCCTGGGCAATAGAGCAAGACCCTGTCTCAACATAAATAAACAAATAAATATTTTTTTTAAGTCTGAAGTTGTGCACATATGTAGTTGTACAAATTCAATGTGCACACAACTATGACTGCACATACTATGTACAAAGTTGTGTACACATAGGAAGTAAAATAGCGTCATGCCATAGGCAGTTTTCTCAAACTGGACACACAGACACTGATTATAATAGATAAAATTGATAAATTTGACTTCAAAATTTTAAACTTAAATTCTCATCAAAATTTAAATCTTCTCAAAAAAAGCACCATTAAGAAAGTGAAGAAAAAGCTACACACTGAAAAATATTTGTAATACATCTATCTGACAAAGAACTATCCAGAATATATAAAGAACTCTCACAATTTAATGAATAAGATAATTCAACACAAATAGGCAAAAGATTTGAACACTTTCTTTACAAAAGATAAAAGAATGGCCAGTATGCACACTAAAAAGTAACCATTATTCATCAGGGAAATGCAAAGTTAAAACGTCAATGAGTTACCACCACATATCCGTTAGAATGGTTGATAATATCACCAATTTCTAAGTTATTCAGGCTTGAGAGGCTTCCTTAGTTTACTCAATGAAACATGGAGATAAAGGAGAAATTATCAGAGCCAGATTTCTCCTTTGAAATGTTACTTTTCTCCATTAATATAACCACCATCCTCAGTTCTAATTACTTCACACCTATGTGACTGCAACAGCCTTGAGATAGCCTTCCTAACTATACAAGACGTGGTCCTTAAATATCATTATCATTCTTCCAATCACTAACCCTGAGTGGTTCCTTATCTCTAAGTAAAATTTAAACTTCTATGCTTGCCTTTTATTTTTTGTATTTTTAAAAATAAATGAAACATGATAAAGATTAATATTATATAAAATTCTTAAAAGCTGACATCTCCACCCTCAAATAGTATTTACCTAGAATGTTGGGAGATAATTCTTTAATGGCTTCTCAAATTACTCCTAGTCTTATGGTAGATTTTTCTTTGAGGTTAGCTTTTCAAGGATGTTTGTATCTCCTTCTAGAGCACAGTTGTTTCCTGACCAGGATAATAAAGATAATGGCTCATTCTGGGGCAAGGCTGAGCAAAGGTTGGGCTTCCTAAGCTTGGCATTCCTCTGCTAGGTTGCAAACCCACTGTTCCATCCTAGCAGGGGAATGCCAAGCTTAGGCCCCTCTGTGGGCTTTGGGAACATAAGCTTTGGGAACAAGGGAATATAAAGCTTATGATGCCTGTGTTATTAAGTAATAAAGTCTTCTGTCTCTGACGCAGGAGTCCAGTGTCTTCTGTTAGTATCCATAAAACTGTGGCAAGTTAAATTGTTAGCTTGCAAGTAGGGTAAAAGTTTCACAATTTTCAATATGGGGTAATCACTGTTAAGTTTGGAGTGCATCCTTTTCCTGTACAAATACCCCACAAATTATATCTATATAAACAAATTTTTTCAACAAAAATGGAATATATGTTGTTCTGACACTCCTTTTGTCATTTGAATGGTTGAAAGGTATTCCTCAATAGCATATGTCATATGTAATTCTTCCGCCATTGATTGACATTGATAAACAAGTGTTTTCCTTTTTTTCTACCACTAGCGTCCTGTCTGCCTTTTATTGCCTTCCAGAATGACCTTCTCCCTATCCCATACCCCTGGTCATAATTCCCGTGTACCCCCAAGTCAAAGGACTTATCTCATTGCTCACTACTCAATCTAAACACTCGTCTATTATTCTACTAACCCCCTCTCAAGACTTTATTATTCGATTTTGCACTGATCACATTCTGTCTTATATTACTTGCTATGTTGCATTTGCTGTCAATAGATTAAAGCTTCCGTAGTTGAGGTGTCGGTTCTGAGATCTCCCTCCCAGTTGCAGTAAGTGGCAGCCCTTGAAATATGCAGATGTGCCATACATTTCTGACAGGAAGAGTGGTGTGCCTTTTTTTGTCAAGTAGCTAATCAATCTGATTCATCCTCTCCCTTCAATTCTAGTCTTATTCAATAATTCCTTCTCCTTAGGTAGGTCCTCATTCACCCATGTATTTATCAAGCACCTACCATGTGACAGACGCCAAGTGAGGTGAAAGTGCTGGGATGAGCACCTCTGTGGATCTCACAATGACCATCCATCTTTTGCATCCTTCTTGGTTTTTCCTTTACCCAAGTCCTGCACTTCACTCTTTACCCGTGCTTCAGAAAAGCGGAAGTCGGTTAATTAATTCCATTTGTCTGACACGGATGAGAGTGACAGCAGACAAGGGGAAAGGCAGGGAAATGCCCTTAGACTGTTCTTACATGCACTCTCACACTTAATAGTCAAAGCCACCCTATGAAATACACACTACGTTATTAGCCTGAGTTACAGAAACGAGTAAACAGAGGCTTGGAGAAGTTAAAAATAAATTGCCCTCAGTCCTAACTGGAGAGTGGTGGAGTCAGAATTTGAATCCAGGTTTAAAGAATTGTAGCGCCGGCACTGTGCACCTATTTCGCTTTGGACACTCATTTCCCCTAAGGATCAGGGAAGCTCAAAGTAGACCACTTTTCGTCTCCGTGTAAGTCCGCAAGGTCCTGCGAGATCACAGTGGGCAGGGCACCAGCAAATACAGTCTGCGACCGCGAGACGTAAAGGGAAGAACGCTCCTCGGCGCCCCTCCCTAGTCTATCCTAAAGTCTAGAACGTCCGAGCCCGCCTTTCTCCGGGGGCGGGCTGCAATAAAACAGTAAAATCCTCCATTCCCCATCAGCGGTCGATTGGGGGCTCTCCCGAAGCGGCAGCTCTATAGGACCGCTCTTCTACCCCAAGATCCCTCGGCTTCGGCCCCCTATGTGCCAGGGTCTGCGGGACCCCACGCTCAAAGCCGCCGGCCGGGGTCGACAACTGCAGAGAGGGTCGGGATAGGAAATTGCGGGTAGCGGCAGATGCGGGTCCCCAGGCATCCCGGAGGTTCCCACAGGTCTGCAGTGGGCCTACTTTGCGAAAAGAGCCCGGCTGCGCCGAGCCTCGTTCAAATCAGATGCCAGACAGTGTTTCTTGGGATACATCCAAATAGGTCCCTTGTTTCTCTTTGTGGGAGCCCTGGGCCTCCTTCCAGGCCGGAACCCAAGTGCTTAGGCAGCTGGGAAAGGCCGGTCCCCTTTTTCAGTTCTCTCGCGACCTCTAGCCACTTCCGGTTGCTAACGGTTCCTAAACAGCCCCCGAAAACGCTACGTGAGCTGGGCCCTGGTCCAGAGGCAGAAAACGGACGGAAGAAAAGGTCTGGCCGGTGAGTGTCAGAGTGAGGGCGAGATTGGGTGGTGTTCTCTGCCGGTGGATAGGCTCGACCGTCCGGTTTGGGATTGGGGTTAGGTATTAGGGAGCGGTTCAAAATTATGCTAATTGTTAAGATTACGAGTATTATTTAAAAACATACACAACAGCAACAATACAATGAGCCCACGAAGATCAAATGCCAGTTAACTGATTTAAGCAGCTTTGATAGGAAGAAAATGCTGAATTTAATGCTAACAAAAAGATCTAAGTGCGCTGTTAGGGGCTAAGACTTTTATAACATTATGGGCCAGCCACTGTTCTAAACCCTTCACATTTGGTCGGTCACTCATTTAATTCCTACTTTATGAGGTAGATATCATTATAATACTGTTTTACAGATGGGGAACCTGAGGCACAGAGAGAAAAGTGTATTAGCCAAGGTCATATAACTAGTAACTGGCAGAACAAAGATTCATACCCAGGCATTCTTCCTTTAAGTTCTGTACTCTGGCCTTTCATTGATAACCTGGTTTTATCATCTTAGGAAATTTGCTATCCAGATGGAAGTATAAGTTTCTACAGAGATATGTTATTGCAGCATTGTTCTGAATCTTATCGGGTTTGTTGGCAATTTGCCTTTCAACAAAGGGGTTTTTTTTTTTTTTGATAAGGGTGGCTTCCACAGAGAGATTTAAGGAGAAGAGAACAATAAAAATTTTCATTTTAATAAATAAGCCCGATTTCAACGTCCCTTCTCCTGTATCATTCCTCTGATTCTTCTCTGTCGTTATTTGTTTCTATCAGGTTAAATCATTTTACATTTCTGGTATTTAACCATTTTGACCCACAAAAACAGGGATTTCATTTGTTTAACCTAATACAGAAACATCTTTTCAAGCAGAATTTAGGAATCTACAACAATGAGCAAGATTATATTTTCATCTCCAAAATGTACGTTAAGTCTATTTGTTTCTCTTTATATCCACTGTGAACCCATGGTCCATGCCACTACCTTCTTTCACTTGGGTTACTACAGTAGCTTCTGGACTGATTTCCTTACTTCTGCTCTTTTCTCATTCTTGCCTCTTTAAGGAGCCAGAATGATCTTTTAAAAACAAACATTGGATTATGTTCCTCCCTTCTAGTAGTTCCCCATCACGTTTAGAATACACATCCTGGCCCCTGTTCACCTCTCTAACCTAATCTTGGGTCACCTTCCCCTTAATCCAGTGCTTTCAACACGTGGCCTTTTTCAGTTCCTGTAACACACCAAATTCATCCCTACTCAGAGACTTTGCATTACCTCTCCCTTTCGTGTGGAATGGTTTTCTGCAGAACTGAAGGTCAGTTCTATCTAATAAATAGGAATATAATGGGATTCACCTATGTAATTTAAAACCTTCTTATTAATAGCCATATTAAAAATGTAAAAAGACAGGTGAAATTATCTTTAGTTTAAACCATCATATCCAAAATATTACTATATCAACATCTAATCAATATAAAAATTATTAATGAAATATCCTATATTCCATTTTTTGAAAGCCAGTGTGTTTATACTTATTGGACATCTCAATTCACATATTATATTTTCATAAATAATCTATATTGAGATTACATAAAATTTAAAATAAAAAAATAGATTCACATATCCAAATTATTTCAAACATACTTAAAAGTTATCTAGTGAATTATGAGTTTTAAAGTTTAATTAAAATTAAAAATTTAGTTCCTCAGTTGCAGAGCCAAATGTACCTCGTGGCTACTACACTGGACAGCACAGATTTAGATCAAGGATAAAATGTCTATATTCATGATTGGGTCAAGGGGCAAAGAAGAAAATTGCACCAGAAGTGTGGCAAGGAGGGAAGGGGAAGGTCTGCAAAAATGCAGTGTAAGCTCTTTATGCAAGTCACATTTAAGTCACATTACTAGTCCTCACTAGTAAATGAGGTAAGGCTTTCTAAAGTAGACTACTTTTTAGCATCAAGGCTGCATAGATTTTAGGTATGTTGGGAATAATTTTCTGGGATAGGAAAAGGGTCCAGTAGTGCTGGTCACATGTAGCATTTCTTTCTTTCTTTTTTGTTTTTTTTTTTTTTTGAGATGGCGTTTCTGCTCTTGTTGCCCAGGCTGGAGTATAATGGCACGATGATCTCGGCTCACCGCAACCTCTGCCTCCTGGGTTCAAGCAACTTTCCTGCCTCAGCTTCCTGAGTAGCTGGGATTACAGGTATGCACCACCAGGCCTGGCTAATTTTGTATTGTTAGTAGAGACCCTGACCATGATGGTCGGGATGGTCTGGAATTCCCGACCTCAGATGATCCACCCACCTCGGCCTCCCAAAGTGCTGGGATTACAGGCTTGAGCCACTGTGCCCGGCCACATGTAGCATTTCTAAGTAGAATTTTATTGTGTATGATGTGGAAGAGTCGTAGAAATCTGATTATTTTCCTATAGAGCAGGGGTTCTCAACTGGGGGTGATTTTGCCTCTCAGGGGACATTTGCCTCACTCAGCCTGCCCATCAAATTGCCTGGAGACATTTTTGGATATCACAAGTGGGAAGTGCTAGTGACATCTAGTGGGTAGAGGCCAGGGATACTGCTAAACATCATCCTACAGTGCAGAGGACAGCCCCGACATCAAAGAATTGTCTGGCCCAGAATGTCAATAGAAATAGTTTCTCAAGGTTGAGAAACCTTGCTCTAGAGGATCTGAGTAAGAAAGACTGAGATACCCACTCTTTTAAAACCTCAGCCTAACTCCCTTGTGATATTACCATGGGAAAAACAGGTTGTTTTGAAGCATTTCAGATTACATTTGTTTCCACTGTTGATGGATTTTGTGATCAGACTAAAATAGAATAATTTCATGCTCAAGATGAGAATGTAGACCATTTAATAAAGATAATATAGTGTGTGCTGTACACATAAGACTCAAAGCACCTTGGGATCAGGAGCTGGTCTTTTTACCTTTATATGGCTTGTATCATATGATCCACTGTCTCCAACAATTGATGCCAATATATTAGAATCACTTGTCTATCTTTCCTATCTCCATCCCTTGTTTTATAGTTGTTCCTCTTTTCATCCTTTTCTTTTCATCAAATTATTATCTTTTCATCCCTTTCTCCTCGTTTTCCCCCTCTTCATCAATACCCACTGATACCTCCTATAGACCCTCCCTCAACACTCATCTATTTCTTCCATTCATACCTGTTGACACCCTTACTTAGAATTGCCAGTTCACTACCAACCCATCTGTGTCTGAGAGAGCTGTCCCCCATATTCCCTATAGCTGTCTGTTGTAATTACTGTCTTGTTAGTCCATGAAACTACAAAATATAAATTCTTGCCTCCTCCCTCAGAAAAAAAAACCCTCCAAAAAGATATGAAGAACAATAACACATTTGCTTTTGACACAACTCTCTGAGGAACTGCTTTCCATGTTCAGGTTTTTGTTTTGTTTTGTTTTGTATTTTTTTTTTTTTCAGACCAGGTGCTGTCCATTCAGGATAGCTCTCTGCTAGAACTGATACAGTGTCCAACATATTACACCTCCTCTTCCAAGAGGTGTGGCTGTGATTGAGCTGTGTTCTTTCCAACTAGTTGCACTCCCACCAGTTTCTTCTGTGGGTTTCTACATGCTTACTAAGACATTGCCTGCATCTCCAGAGTACCAGCAACTACTTAGATTTTCTTTGACCTCATGCCTCTTTTGCCTTTTGCCTGCAGTTATCCTAGATCCCACTGACTGTTCTTCTCTTACCTACACCATTCTAGGCTGTCTCTGGCCCCATGTCTTTCTGTCCCTCCCTGACTCTTACCATTACCCTTCTGGTTAACATTAGACCAAACCTGTGGTGGGCACTGTGGTGGCAATTTGGAATCAACATAAAACCTAAAAAGGGTACAATGGTTGTAGTGCTCCAGACTACTCTTCACTCAGCCTTTAAGGGTGCAGGACTCTAAGGCTAGAACAGTTCTTTGTACATAATAGGTATTCAAAACTACTAGCTGAACGGAATGTTCTGTCATATATAGCAGGAGTCCCCAAGTCCCTACCGTGGCCAGGAAAGCAGGAGGTGAGGGGCCAGTGAGCAAGCAAAGCTGAGCTCTACCTCCTGTCAGATGAGCAGTGGGATTAGATTCTCACAGGATCGCAAACCCTATCGTGAACTGCACATGCGAGGGATCTAGGTTGCGCTTTCCTTATGAAAATCTAATGATAAATGAAACAATACCCCCTTCCCTATCCCTGGAAAAACTGTCTTTCACGAGACCAGTCCCTGGTTCCAGAAAGGTTGGGGACTGCTCATACAGAGGATTAAGGAAAATCAGTCTGTCATGTGTTTACCAATTTTAGGAAACCTAATCTTAGGATAGCCAAAATCATCTTTCTTACCATTGCAGAAGCCTCCCTGAATTCAAGGATCAGAAACATGAGTTTCCCCTTTAAAGACTCTGAACAGTTTCTAAGCATTGTAGTGTTTCTCAGAAAGACTAAAGGTAAAAGGGGAAAAGCCATTATTCAGAAAGCACCTAACTTTATTTTTAAAATAAGGATGTTTCTAATACTAATACTAAATATTTCTTACTTTACTTTTCTCTTCATGACCATTAAAGAAAATCCTTTCTTTGAGTGTTTCAAATACTTTGAAATATTACTCAGGTGATTATAGTAAGTCATAAAACAAGTATTCGTGTGAAACCTGACATTTAAAAAATGTGTTGATGTAAGATACTCAAAGTAAATATACATTTTTTTTAAAGGACCATTATGTTAAAGGGACATAAAAGCTCAGTTTATCTTTAGGGCATTATGAGAAATACCTTAAGATTCATTTTCTTGGCTGGGCATGGTGGCTCATGCCTGTAATCCCAGCACTTTGGGAGGAGGATGGGAGGATTGTTTGAGGCCAGGAATTCGATACTAGCCTGAGTAACATAGTCAGACCCTATCTCAAAAAAAAAAAAAAAAAAAAAAAATCCAGATATGGTGGTGTGCACTTGTAGTCCCAGCTACTTGGAAGGCTGAGGTGGGAGGATTGCTGGAGCCCAGGAGTTCAAGGCTGCAGCCAGGAGTTCAAGGCTGCAGTGAGGTATGATTGTGCCACTGTACTCCGGCCTGGACAATGGAGCAAGACTCTTTCTTTATTATTATTTTTAAAAGATTCATCTTCCTACAGTTATAGACATAAAAATGATTCTTATAATTTTCCTGATCTTAAACACAATGATAAAGCAGTTGTTCTTAATAAATATCTTCAATTGAAATATCTTAATTGAAAACAAGAGATTTGAAGAGATTAGATGACTTCTTTCCTGATTGTTTTGGTGATCGTTATTCCTAGAACTAAGTAAAGAACCAGAGCTCTGCTCTTGGCAGTTTGATTGGTGGTGTGAATTTGAATGTGCAAGGCCTATGGCCACAATTCCTATTATGCTATAAGATTCTCAAATTAGAGATGTGGCCAGGTGTGGTGGCTCACACCTTTAATCCCAGCACTTTGGGAGGATGAGGTGGGCGGATCACTTGAGTTTGAGACCAGCCTGGCTGACATGGCAAAATCCTGATAAAAGTACAAAAATTAGCCAGGCATGGTGGTGCATGCCTGTAATCTCAGCTACTCAGGAGGCTGAGGCAGGAGAATCGCTTGAACCCAGGAGGTGGAGGTTGCAGTGAACAGAGGATCACTCCAGCCTGGGCAAAAAAAAAAGGTGTGTATCTGTGCTGTCCAATATAGTGGCCACTAACATGTAGCTATGAGCACTTGAAATGTGACGAACTGAATTTTCCATTTTATTTGAGTTAACGTGGGTACTGGCCACCAATCTGGACAAACTGGACCAAGTTAGACCAACCCCTTCCTATCTCCCTCAGTTTAAAATAACCTGAATTCCAGAAAAGAAGTTATATCTAGTTATAGATCCCTTCCTCTCCCCAGCAGCTCCTAATGATCACAGATTGCCTCCTCCTCCATTTTGTTTTCCTCAGCCTTTTTTTCTTCTTTTTGAGATAAGGTCTTGCTGTTGCCTAGGCTGGGGTGCAGTGGTGCGATCACGTCTCACGACAGCTTTGAACTCCTGGGTTCAAGTGATCTTCCCACCTCAGCCTCCTAAATAGTTGGGTGGAACTACAGGTGTGTGCCACCATGCCTAGCTAATTTTTCTTAAGTTTCTGTAGAGGTGGGGTCTCGCTGTGTTGACCAGGCTGGCCTCCTGTCTTCTGATGGCTTATTCTTTATCATTGGCAAACAAAAATTTCCAAAAAATAATCATACTCCCCATTTTAAGATAAAAAAGGGATGTTGAGGCTATTATATGAGTAATGATGGAAAACAAATAATTAGCATTGTTTTATATCTTAATCTCAAAAGTAGTTTTCATCAGTTTTAACTTGTCAAAACATACCTGGTAAGCCTCTATTATCATCTGTACTTTACAGAAGGGGAAATGAAGGCAGAGAAAAATGTGTATGTCTTGTCTTGCCTAAAGTCAGACACTGAATGGTCAACTAAAAAGGACCTGGAGCAGAGACAGAATTAATTCACTGTCTTTCATCCAGGAACCATTGATCTTGGGCTGCAGGTGAGCAGTGTTGTCAGTGGACAAGGCTTTCTGAAAGAATTCTTGATTCCCCCTCAAAACTGAACTAATTTGAAATAAAAGGATATTTTACTCAGGTAGATTCTTTGGTCCAGAGAAGTTTAATGATGACTGAAGCTTTGACCACATTGAGGAAACTCAAGGTTTCTAAAATAGATTCTTTGATAACTAGTTAGGCCTGAGTGTCTAAAGAACTTTTGATATTACTACTATATTAGTAGAGTTTATTTGCGGTATGAATTCTTTGATGTCTAATAAGAGCTGAACTTACTCGGAAAGGCCTTCCACACTCATCACATTCATAGGGTTTTTCACCTGTGTGGATTCTCTGATGCTGAATAAGACCTGTGCGCCCACTGAAGTCTTTCCCACATTCTTTACATTTATAGGGTTTTACTCCCGTGTGTACTCTATGATGTCCAATGAGATGTGAGCGCTGAATGAAGGCTTTTCCACACTCATCACATTTATAGGGCTTCTCTCCCGTGTGAGTTCTCCTGTGTTTACTAAGGTCTGAGCTATGACTGAAACTTTTCCCACATTCATCACATTTATATCGTCTTCTTTCCCTCTGTTGCCATTCTGATCTGCCCTCATTTTCAATAATATCTTTGGACTTAGGATGCTGAGGAGTATCTTTGTTCAGTCTGTCATTTATCTCCCCAAGGAATTCCTTGTCTTTGGGCATATCTTCCTTCTGGAACAACTCTTCATTCTTAGTCCTAGTTTTATCACCTGTAACAAACAAACAGTACACAAACGGGTCCTATTCTATGTTTGAGAAGCAAACAGCCTATGGAAGAAAGAACATGTAAATGTTATAAATGTGTTATAAAATAATGAGAAGTCACATACAACACACATATCAAATATTTGGTACCATCTTATTTTTGGTATCATCATAGCACAGAGTCACAATGTAAGGAAGAAATTAAGAATTAAGGAAGATACCAGCAGAACAAGTTGTTTGAGAGTAGATTAAGAGAAGAAAAGGCAAAAATAGAGCTCAAGAGATAAGTTAGCAATACTGTGTAAGGGAAGAAGGATAAATGAGGGGACTATAGATATGCCAAGGATAATTAGAGAGACTGGAGAACAGAGATGGGGAGGGAGGTAAAAGTTTGGGAGAAACATGCAGGGGCCTGAAACATAGGTGGCAAGTAAAATCAAGTAAAAGTGAATGGAGAGGATAATAGGATTTGGGGTCTGAGAGGAATATAGTGAATAGGAACCATCCAAGGAGAGGAGTGTGTTTGAAGGATAATAATTAGCTGGAAGCAGGAAGCATGACAACATGCAGGTCAGAGTAAATAGAGGAATGAAAAGGAATAGGAAATGACAGTGGATAGTCAGTGTATATGCTGGGTAAAATATTTTTTCCTGAAACTGATGTCCTTGCTGTCATCACCTCCTGTCTAAATCCTAGCTTGGTGGTTTCTAACCTTATTGTGCATCAGAATCAGCTGGATCGTTTATTAAAACACACATTGCTGATTTTCCCTCCCACAGACGACTCCTTATCAGAATCAAACTCAGAGCAGTTGCTATTCTTAGAATGTTATTCTCTGATGCTATTTTTTTTCACTGTTTCTTTGCCTAAAATGTCACCCCCTTTCAGCTCCCACCTGACCTTCTCAGCTCAAGCAAGCCTACTCTGTGATACTTTTGCAGGCGCACCTCAGGGATAGCTATCCTCTTTGTAGTTCACAGTGTATCTCTAGTATGGTAATTATTACACTATTGTAAGTGCTCACTCTCCTGCTTCTTGAAGAGAAGTAATGTAAGTGTCTAACCTTTGGATTCCTAACATTTAGTATAGTGCCTAGCATATAGCTGCTATTTAGTAAATGCTCAATGAAAGATGAATGAATCAAAATACAGGTTGAGCCAGGCACAGTGGCTCATGCTTATAATCCTAGCACTTTGGGAAGCTAAGGTGGAAAGATCACTTGAGCCCAGGAGTTTGAGACAAGCCTGGGAAACATAGTGAGACCTCTCCTCTAAAAAAAATAAAATAAAATAAAAATAAAAAAGAACAGATAGGAGGTTCTTAACATCACTTCTAAAGCCAAACAGTAACCAGCACTCCACTCCTAGAGTTAAAGCACTGAAAGGCTTCTTTACATTAAATATAATTAAATGTCATCCTTTCCAGATAGCAGCTAGGAACATCTTAGCTCAAAATAATTTTTCAGATTAGACAAATCTTCTGGTAGGGATCCTACAGGATGGGAGAACTATATTGGTAAAACTTAAGTAGTAAGAATACAAAATAGGCTAGAGTATAAGGAACTACCCGGAGAGGCATTATTAGACATGAGAGCCTCTAGAGAAAGAGTGGTGAGCACTGAAAAAGGTAGGGTTTGGACAAACTGGAATTTAAAATTCACCTGCTTTTTAATGTAGCCTGGGGATACACTAGACACCCTAGTTTGTAATTAGGGAGCTGGGATGGGGGACAAAACCCAATTAATTTGACATGCAGATAAAAACAAGAAACTTTGCTGTATTGACTGATCATTGTCTCTCTTCCCTACTTCTTTCATCATGGGAATGTGTTATAGATTGACTTGTCTTCCTCCACAAATTCATACATTGAAGCCCTAACCCCTTTCAAACATTACTGTATATGACGATAGGGCTTTAATGAAGTAATTAAGGTTGAATGAGGTCATAAGGGTAGGACCCTAATCCAATAGTACTAGTGTCCTTACAAGAGGAAGAGACACCAGGAGTGTGTGTGTACAGAGAAAGGCCATGTGAAGACACAGCAAGAAGTCTGCAAGCCAAGGAGAGTAGCCTTACTAGTAACTAACCCTGTAAGCATCTTCATCTTGGACTTCCAGCCTCCAGAACTGTGAGAAAATAAATTTCTGTTAAGCCACCCATAAGTCTATGGTATTCTGTATGGCAGGCCTCGCTGACTAATACAGAGTGCCATAAGTTCTCCTGTCTCAAAATGGAAATTTAGGGGGATTTGGAACAAGAATCATTAGATAACAACAGAATTATAAAGATATTAAATAAACTCCATCCTCATCCCTTGGGCCAAATAACAGCTTTTTTGTCTAGTGAGAAACTAAAATATAACTCCATCATGGAGCAAGGGTAAGAAGAGGATAAAATTATCCATAGTGAGGTGGAGGACAAGCAGGAAATCTTTAAAAGGAGAAGATGAAAGTGAGAAAGTTTTCCTCTAACCTAAAGAAGTACCTCTGCCCTCATACACTCAGAACTGTTCCTGCTTACCATTCCTTTGTGGTTTCCCAGCTTCCTGCTCCAGCTGGGTCTTTTTGGGATGGAGCTGGACAGTCAGTGATTCATATGGCCTTCCCAAGGGGGCCAACTTGTCCATGAGTATGTCCTGTCTTTCTGAATTGCCTGGGACCTAGGGAAAATGAGGTGTGTAAGGTGAATTTTATGGAAACTTAAGTAACTTCAGATAAAACAATCAAATGAAACATCTTCCAGGGACATAGAAAGGGGGGACAAATTCTCATTTCATTGTAAATGGCAATAATGGCTAGGAGAAGGAACAGAGGCTAATCTCTACAATTCAGGACACTAGAGAGTAAAATTCAATGTCTCTTCTTTCATTGATGTGCAGAAGTCCAGGATCAGAGCACTGGGATTTGGAAGGTAGCTTAAAAAATCATCTAGCCCAACTTCCAGCAAATGGGAGCATTTCTTCTATAACCATGCTATCCGATATGGTAGTCACTAGCAAAATGTGGTTACTGAGTACTTAAAATATGGCTAGTACAAATGAGATAAGCTAAATGTAAGATACATACCAAATTTTGAAAATTTAAAACACAAATATCTAAAATACCTCATTAAAAAATATTGATTACATGATTAAATATTGTGGGCTAAATAAAATATATTTCACCTTTTTTTAATGTGGCTACTAGAAAATTTAAATACATATACAGCTTGCATTATATTTCTGTTGGACAGGCCTATTCTGCAATATCCTTGACATTTACTTGAATCTCCACTTGAATACCTATATGGAAAGGGAGTTTCTTATGGGGTAGCCTGTTTTATTTATGGGTATCTATGAATGGCAGAAAATTATTTCTTTTCCTCTGATACCTGATTGCCTTTTGGTAACTTCCCACTGATCCTAGCCTTCCAAACAGGCATAGAATCAGTCTAGTGACTCTCCTCTCTTTACCCAGCCACACTTTAATTATTTGACATAGGTAGTCAGGTCCCTTCCTATGCCTTGTTCTTTAGAGGATAAATATTTTCAGATGTTCTTTCATATGCCTTTTGCTTTGGCTCCGTCCATATCCCCTGATCACTCACAGCCAGATGACTGCCCCTTCACACCTGCTTTCCAGGTTCATCAAGCTCTCTCTCCAGATCCTCCAGTACTGTCACTGCCTCCTCTCCAGTCTCTGGATGGTGTGCATGCACCCATGCTTGCAGGTCTTTAGGAAGAATGCTCAGGAACTGTTCTAGCACCAGCAGGTCTAAAATCTGCTCCTTGGTGTGGCATTCTGGCCTCAGCCACTGACGGCAGAGCTCCCACAGCTGGGTAAGAGCTTCACGGGGTCCAGGTGCATCCTGATAGCAGAGCTTCCTGAAGTGTTGTCTATAGAGTTCCCTCCTGTGAGGACTGCACTTTTGTGAGCTGGAATCCTGTCCCCAGTAATGGTCCTCTGCCTTAATTATCAGAAGTCCTTTTTGGTCCTCAGGTTCCAGGGCTGTGGTCATTCTGGGCTTTGCCAGGAGATTTATCCTCTATCTGGGATTGAGTCAAAGAGAATCTCTTAGAATCCTGCCTCAGAGACACTCCTAAGGCATAAAAAGTTGTTACCATAGAGAAATTACAAACATTTCTGTGAACATTAACACATCATAATGAAGCCAAGCCACCAGAAGTCAATCAGAGAAAACAGTCTTATAGGAAGCTGAAACAAAACAAAACAAAACAAAAAACAGTGACGCAGGGGTATGATTTGAATCTGTGCTCTATTGTGTAACTTAGAGGAAGTTATTTATCTGGACTAGAACTACAGATCCTCAGGTACAATTCTCATGTGTGTTACAGGGTTGATATACAGATTACATGAGAACGTATGCAACGTCCCTGGCATGGCAGCGGGCACTAGTAAGCACTAAATAAACGCCAAGTATTATTAACGGCTTTGTTAAAAGGCTCTTCATTCTGTTACCATGAGATGCACGGGCCAGCTTGTGCCCCCAGGATTCACTGGTTATAGGATATGTGTGCCAACCCTGGAAGGGGATCAGACAGATGCCTCTGCAAAGGAACCCGCAACCAGTGTCCCCCTTCCACCCATCCTCTCCCGGAAGGTTGGGCCAACTCCTCTCCTGTAGATCTGTTGGGGGACGGAGGGAGGGACAGGAGTGTTACACTCTGCCCGCGACAGGGAGGTGTGGGGAGGGTGTTGCTGCTGACCACAGCTGCGCCTTGTCCCCTTTTCTCCACCTGGGAGCCGGGAGACACTCACCTTACGCGCAGGGAGGAACAGGTGCAACAGCTAGCGTCCTTTGGACAGCCCCGAACAAAGACTAGACTCAAAGACACCAATCGGCGCCCGGCCGCTTCAGCCGGGCACTTCCGGGCCGCTCTAGGAAGCTTCGCCTCTGTGGCAGCTTCAGGGCTTGCCTCCTCGGCCCTAGCCAGTGGAGGACCAGGCTTTTACGCCCCGTATTGATGGGACTGCGGGATCTGCGAGCAAGTCTTATTTGTACTTCTTTAAAACGTTTTTCGGTTTAATTATTGAGTAATATGGATAAGTAATGCATTCACATACATTTATTAAAAGGAGTAAATGTCCCCCAGCGTCTAGTTTGACAATATTTTTCGTGACTTGTATATCCTTCCGTAGATATATTACACCGTTATAGATAGTCCGTGCTTTTTCCCCTCTGCACAAATAGTAGCACTTCTGTACCTTTCTTATTTTTCTTTTTACCAAGTGGTCTTGGCAAAGGCTGTACATAAGTGTTTCCTTGATCTTGCTCTTTTTTAAACAACTGCACGGTATTCAACTGTGTATTATGTTCTATAATTTGTTAAAAAGTACCCCATTGGTGGTCATGAGGTTGTTTCCAATTCTTTTTCAAACATTGCTGCAATAACTTACTGTGAACTCACATCATTTTTCATGTGTAAGGATATATCCATAGTCTGTATGTCTAGAAAGGGAATTACTACAGCATAGAATGGGGAAATTTGTACTTTTGTTAATGCCAAATCACCAATCATAGAATCTACTAGCAGTATTCTTATTTACCTATACTTGTCAACACAGTGTTATAAAATATTTTGATCTTTGCCAAACTGATAGGTGAAAAATGCTCTTAGTTTTTTACTCCCTCTTCCCCTTTCTTATACAAATATTGATTTATCTACTATGCCAGGCACTATTGTGGAAGCTGGAACTAATTTTGAGCAAAACAATGCCCTTCCTTTCATGGAATTTATAATCTTGTGTGTGTGTGTATGTGTGTGTGTGTGTGTGGTGGGGAGGCAGGCAATAAACCAAAAAATATACATAGTGTATAGACGGTGGATATCAGTTCTAAGGAGAAAATAAAGGAAATAGGGAATTTGGGGTGAGAATGAAGTGATGCAATTTAAATAGGATATTCATGGAGGACCTGACTAGGAAACTGACATTTGAGCAAAGATTGAGGGAGCTGAGGGAATGGGCCATCAGGGATAAAGATGTTTCAGGGAGAGGGATAACAAATGCAAAAGCCTGGAGTGGAGTGGAGTGTGTTTTAAGTATTTTGGGCAAAGGAAGGATGCTTGTTTTTCTGGAGCTGAGTGAGCAAAAGAGCGTTGGGTGGAGAGATAGTGAGAGCCTTGGGTGAGTGCAAGGGTATTTTTACTCTAAAATGATAAAATGATAAGCTACTCAGTTTATTTTCTTTTCTCTTTTCTTTCCTTTTCCTTTGTTTTAGGAGGTGGGTCTCACTCTGTCACCCAGACTGGAGTGCAGTGAGTGGTGCGATCATAGCTCACTGCAGCCTGAAACTCCTGAGCTCAAGTGATCCTCTGGCCTCAGCCTCCTGAGTAGCTGGAGCTACAGGTGTGAGCTACCCAGCATGGCTCATTTGAGATTTCTGAGTAGAGAAGTAACATGATTAAACTTGGGTATTGAAATTATTATTTGGGCTGCTATGTTAAGAGTAGACTTGAATGTGAAGGGGTTGGGCAAGGGCAGAAGCAGGGAGACAGGTTGGAAAGCTGGAATGGGAAGGGCCTTTTTAAGAATAACACAAACCCCTAAAGACATAAAACTGAAAAGGCCATGGAGGAAAAGATAAATGAAACTGGCCTTGTAAAATTGAAATATCTGAATGAAAAAAGTAAAAATAAAATATAAACTAAAAGTAAAATATGCCACACATCTAAAAGACACAGCTGATTTTCCTGATATACAAAGACCTTTTATCTTACCAAAAAATAAAAATATGAACAAGCCAATAGAAAAATAGACAAAGTACTTAACCTGCATGCATTTATTGTCAGGCCTCTGACAATATGATACTAAGCCATCATAGCCCCTGTGACCGCCACGTATACATCCAGATGACCTGGAGCAACTGAAGAACCACAAAAGATGGCATTCCACCGTTGAGATTTGTTCCTGCCCCACCCCAATTAATCAGTCGACCTTGTGACATTCGCCTGCCCCCGACAGTGAGTCTCATGATCTCCCCACCCAGCACCTTGGCACCTTGTGACCCCCGCCCCTGCCCACAAGAGATAACCACCTTTAACTGTAATTTTCCACTACCTACCCAAATCCTATAAAACTGCGCCACCCCTATCTCCCTTTGCTGACTCTCTTTTTGGACTCAGCCCACTTGCACCCAAGTGAAATAAACAGCCTTGTTGCTCACACAAAGCCTGTTGGTGGACTCTCTTCACACAGACTCACGTGACATTTATAGAACACAAAATTAAGAATAATGAATATGAAAAGGTTCACTAATAAGAATTTAAACAAAACAAGAAAGATTTTTAAGATTGCTAAAGACAAACGATTTATAATATTCAGTGTTAGGAGGTGTGTGGATATACAGGCATACTTAGTTTTACATTTTTAGAAGGTAAGACTTATTTAGAAGGTAAGAAGTTGTCCATACCCCTTGATTCAACAACTTAGCTTCTTGGAATTATCCATATAGAAATGCTTACATAAATGTTTGAACGTATGTACAAAGAAGCGCTATTTATTTAAATTTGGAAACTTGAATGCCTAACATTTGGAATTTAAATTTTTATATGTCTATTCATTAAAATACCACCCAGTTTTTAGAAACTAAGAGATGCTAAAGGTATATTGAGTAAAATAAAAAGTTACAAAAGATATGGTATGATTATTTTTGTGAAAATTATTATCTTAAAAATGTTGGCCGGGCACGGTGGCTCACACCTGTAATCCTAGCACTTTGGGAGGCCGAGGCAGGCGGATCACGAGGTCAAGAGATCGAGACCATCCTGGCCAACATGGTGAAAACCCATCTGTACTAAAAATACAAAAATTAGCTGGGCATGGTGGCATGTGCCTGTTAGTCCCAGCTACTTAGGAGGCTGAGGCAGGAGAATCACTTGAACCCAGGTGGTAGAAGTTGCAGTGAGCCGAGATCATGCCACTGCACTCCAGCCTGGCGACAGAGTGAGACTCTGTCTTAAAAAAAAAAAAAAAAATTCACTATGAGTATCAGTTGGGGGTAAACTTAAGGAGAACCTGCATTTTATACATTATATATTTCTGGAACATTTCAATTTCTTATGAAGATTTGCTACTGGTATAAATGGGAAAAGATAATTGTTCTTAAAACCCTATTTATTCTCCACAACCTATAAAAAATTTTCCTGTTTGGAGAATTTCATCAATATCTATTTTCCTCCTCTGAAACTCTTTGCCTGACAAGTCAAAGATAAGTAATGCATTCACATAAATTTATTAGAAAGAATAAATGTCCCCAGCATCTAGTTTGACAATATTTTTTTGTGAAATGTATATCCTTCCATAGATATATATACCTTTTGTAGATATATACCTTTCATCTTAAAGGAATTATGCCTTGTAAAAGGGTATAATTCCTTTAATATGAAAATCAGATTCAACTTCTCTGTGCTTTTTAAGGGCAAATATAAGTGAGCAAATAAATTTGTGTGGATTATTTAGAAAGTGTAGATATAAATAATTTTCAAATATGCTTTAGAACACTCTCCCACTCTGGGAAGAAAATTTTAGAAAAAGGATAACCCCTGCATTTCTTTCCATTAGAAGTACATGATCAAAAGACAAAGTCCCTTTTTCCCTTGACTGTGACATAACATGACCCTCATAGGCAACTGAACAGATAAAAAATCCAGACGATGCTTAGTAATTTCCTGCTTCCCCTTTAGTGCACAGTGTATTATCAGTATGTTTTGCCCTCTTTATTTAATATCTTGCTGAATTAAATTATCTCATCAGGTTTTTAAGCACAAGCCCAGCCTGCTTTCTGGATGACACCTGCCACAGGTCATCCTTCCTGAATTTCCTAAATAGCCCAGAATATTCTTCAAGCGTGCCCCTGGCTCATCACCCAACTTCAGAGAATCAACTGGCTAGCACCTTGGAGCACCTGCTGTGGTAACGTGAGTGGCTGAACACCAGACAAAAGGAGGCTCCCAATCACTGTTGCAGATCTTGTTAAAATCCTGGCTCTATTCTCAGCTTAGGTGTATTCTTCTTGTACTAGGATAAAGCCTCTCTGACCTCTTCGTTAAGGCCTAAGTATACAGTATGGTATATGACAAGCAGGACCTTCCTCTCCTCCCCCTGTATCTTCCAAAACTACAAAAACAGAAAGCCCCCAACCTTCTCACCCCTGCCTCACACAAATCCCCACAGTGGACTATTTAAAAAATAACAGTACTTGGTAGATATATATTCTCACTTGCTTTCATTATAGAAAAAAGAAAGAAAATAAATGAACTAAACATCCAACTCAAGGAATTTTACAAAAAGGAGAAAGCCTCCTCTGCCCCCAAGGAAAAAGTTGGAAAAAAATAAAAGTAAAAGCAGAATAAAATGGATTAGAAAATAGAAAAATAGTGACATTAATAAATAAATACAAAAATCTTTGTTAACAAGCCCATAAAAGCAACAAGCCTATGGTAAATCCAATTGAGAGAAAACATTTAAACATTATAAATCACAAATAGCAGATGAAGAGGAAAGTAGCCTGCTAACATTTTTGAAAATCTCAATGAAATTAGTGATTTTCTGGGAAAAAATATTAGTTCCAAAATTCATTTAAGAAGTAGAAAAATCTAAATAAACCAACCCTACCCTAAAGACAATAATTGAAAAAGTTATGAAAGAGTAATCTCTAGACTCAGATAATTCTGTAGCATTTTAATTTTTCAAAAGCATTTACATGTGTATGATGAATTCTTTCTAACTTTTCCATTTGGAATATACAGAAATTGGAAGAAAAAGGGGGAAATCACTCTATATTCATCACCTAAATACAGTTGAGTTTGTTGTCATTTTCTTTCAATTTTTATATTTTAAATATTTTATTATGATTATATTATGTAATATATTCAGTGATTATATTATGTAATATATTCAGTGATGAGAAGAACACAAGCACAGCAATGCTACTTGACTTTTTTTTTTTTTTTTTTTTGAGACGGAGTCTCGCTCTTTCACCAGGCTGGAGTGCGGTGGCGCTATCTCGGCTCTCTGCAGCCTCTTCCTGTCAGGCTCAAGCGATTCTCCTGCCTCAGCCTACTGAGTAGCTGGGACTACAGGCGCACACCACCATGCCCAGCTAATTTTTGAATTTTTAGTACAGACAGGGTTTCACCATGTTGGCCAGGATGGTATCAATCTCTTGACATCATGATCCACCTGCCCTAGCCTCCCAAAGTGCTGGAATTACAGATGTGAGATACCACGCCCAGCCCACTACTTGACATTTTAATGTAATAAAAACTTGTCATTTTATTATAAACTTTTCATAAGAATAATTTATATCTATACATTGTTTAAGAAAATATACAGAACCTAAAAGAAGAATTGGAAAGTTTACATTAAATATATAAGGTGCTTGGTACAATGTCTGAACCACAGTAAGTGCTCAACAAATGGCAGCTATTATTGCTATAGTTTATAAGGGCTTTTCCTTTTGCATGTATCATTTATTTAACTTAGAATGGGTATTATTATCTCAGAAAATACTATTGCAGAATGGAGAGGGGGAATAGACAAACTTCTTCCCACAAAGGAGCACTCTGGATGCCTCTTGGAGAAGCCAAGCATATATTTTTGCTACTCAGGAGAATCTTTTTGCTGAAGTGACATCTAGGCTGAGCAGGATTCAACAAATTGGGGCCTAGAGTGGTAGAGAAGAGAGGTATCCTATGTCAACACTCAGAGACTAACACAGGACAAGGATCCTGAGTGGCCCTCAAGGAATAGTAGTAAACTTAGATTTGGGTTAGGATCCTTCATATAAGGCATTTGGCCTACATGGCATGGAAATAAAAGGTTGATTATTACTCTGAAGACAGTGATAAAAAGAACATAAAGTACTCCAACCTCCAGAGACCTTCAGCTTCCACCTCACATTTCTCTGAAGTTTGCTGCTTTCTCCCTTACTATGCTTTCACTAGTTTGGCTTCCATTTCCTCTTTGCAGTTTGTTTTTGTCATGTCCTTGTCCTTTTTAACCACTTTTTCCCTTTACCCCCAATTTCTCTTCACTTTCCTTTGCTCATAGAGTTTATTCCCATCGTTCCCTTATTCTTAGCTGCTTTTTCCCCCTACCTCTCCACTTTCCCATTTTGGCCCCATCCTACCATTTTTCCACAACTGCTCCTATTACTAAATGCTTCAAATGTAAATGATTCTCTCCTCAGTTTAATACCTGCTTTTGGCCCAGTGTTTTTTCACTATTACACTTAATGTTGACCCACTTCATGTGTTTTGTATCTTACCCAAAGAAGTAGTCTCTATGGAGTCTTCTAGAAGCTATTATAGTTGACTTTCAGTAGATTACCTACAAATTCTATCCAAATAAAATTTCGAAGTGGCTTTCCTCTAACTTCAGGTGATCAAAGAATATATTTAAAAATTTTAATCTAAATCTTCATATTTGTTAGCAGAAAACCTGTTCTTCATAGAAAAATTTAATTGGAAGGCCAATATATAAAACTAATGAAAGTGAAGCTGTTTGGGTGGTAAAGCATCTAGAGTCCCTGAAGCCTCACTAAGAAATCCTTAGGGCACACAGTTTAAATGGGTGAATGAAGGGGGCAGTATAAGGCAACAGAAGCTGTGTGACAGGGAGGACCATGTCCAACTGGAGAGTAGAATGAATTTGAGTGAATTATTAGAATGAATTATTATTTATACAGGTAGGATGGTTCAGTGAGGGTAAAAACAAGATTCATCACCCAAATTCCCAGTAACCTTTCACATCTTAAAGATGGCAAACAGGCCAAATGGGCTGTATTTGGCCTGCACAGGCATTTCCCCCCCAATGCAGTATTTTTAGTACTTTATGTTCTAGATGATAGTAGAATGAATCAGCTCATCAACTGTTGCCATGTGGGAATGTGGTGTCTAGTGTAGTCACGTCATGCATTTTTGTAAGAGTATCTGGAAAGTTAGATTTTATATGAAATCTCCAGATTCTTAAATAATGGCAATAGTTTTAAATATTTTTTAAAATACTGCATTGTGGGGGAAATGCCTGTGCAGGCCAAATACAGCCCATTTGGACTGTTTGCCATCTTTAAGATGTGAAAGGTTACTGGGAATTTGCGTGATGAATCTTATTTTACCTTCACTGAACTATCCTACCTATGTAAATAATAATTCATTCTAATATTTCAAAATGGCTTTTGTATTTCACAGTGCTTTTAGGGTAAGTAAGTAAAAAGCTATAGTATTTTATCAAGTTAAAAAAATACAAGGCTTTTTTATGTAGATCAGATGTTAATTCTAATTTCACACTTTAGAGAAGTTTATTACTCCAACTTCAAAGAAACAAATAGAAGAGGAGAAAAAGGGAAGGGGAAAGAGAACAGTAGTAATTGCTAAAACCTCCAATATATATCTAATAGAATGTTTAGATTTCCTGAGCCACTTGCTTTAGAGAAAAGTTTGAGAGTATGGAATAAGCTCCTTCAGAGTCCCAGTTTATCAGGTGATGTGCCTAATGGCAGAGAATCAGAAAGCCTTGTTTAGCAAGCCTGCAGGTGCTTGCCCATTTCAGCCTTCACATGTATTTTCTTTCCTTTTTTCTGGGACAGAGTCTTGCTCTATTGTTCATGCTGGAGTATGGTGGTGTAATTATAGCTCATTGTGACCTTGAACTCCTGAGCTCAAGCAATCCTCCTGCCTTAGACTCCTGAGTAGCTGGAAGTACAGGCATGCACCACTATGTCCAGCTAATTTTTAAATTTTTTGTATGTTGTATGTAATTTTTTGTTATATGTAATTTTTCTATGTTGCCCAGGCTGGTCTTGAACTCCTGGTCTCAAGTGATCCCCCACCTTCACCTCCAAAACTGCTGGGATTACAGGCATGAGCTACCATGCCTGGCTGTATTTTTAAATGACTGCTGAAATTGCAATAGTGATTGCAGAGTTCCCTACATCACTGTATTGGTGGCATCTTTTTCTAGTTGTGCTTTTTTGCTGTTCCACAGGAATGAGCATAGATGAACAATGTTGCACCACGCTTGACATCACCAGGGCTTCTTTCCAGTGTGGATTTGCTCATGTGAAATGAGGTGTGAGCTCTGCCTGAAAGCTTTTCCATATGCATCACATTTGCAGGGCTTTTCTCCAGTGTGGGTTCTTCGGTGTCCCAAAAGATGTGAGCTGTTACTGAAAGCTTTCCCACACACATCACACTCATAGGGCTTCTCTCTACCGTGGATTCGCTGGTATCCAACAAGAGCTGAACTGTATCTGAAGGCCTTTCCACGCTTGTCACATTCATATGGTTTCTTTCCACTGTGGATTTTCTGGTGACAGAAGAGGCCCAAGCACTAGCTAAAGCTTTTCCCTCACTCACTACACTGCTATGGCTTCTCTTCAGTATGAACTCTGATGTTGTCTCAGATATGAACTCAGAGAGGATTTCCCACAATCATTACACTGGTATGGTTTCTTTTCCGTGTGAGTTCTCTGGTGTCAAATAACATCTGAGCTGTGATGAAAGACTTTCCCACACTCACTACATTGGAAAGGTTTCTCCTGTGTGGGTCCTTCAATGCTGAATAAGATATGAACTGTAATAAAAGACTTTTTCACACTCATCACACTGATAGGGTTTTATATGGCTATGTATTCTCTGATGGTCAGTAAGTTGTGAGCTCTGAGTAAAAGTTTTGCTACATACATTACATGAACAGGGTGTGTTACCAGTACAGATTATTTTATGTCTAATGGGGCTTGAGTTTTGAGTGAATGTTTTCCCACATTCATCACACATATATTTTCTCTCAGTTGATTGTGTTTCTCTGATATATTTCTTTGTTTTTTGTTTGTTTGTTTGTATAAGACGGAGTCTCGCTCTGTCGCCCAGGCTGGAGTGCAGTGACGTGATCTTGGCTCAGTGCAACCTGAGGCTCCCAGGTTCAAGGGATTCCCCTCTCAGCCTCCCAAGTAGCTGGGATTACAGGCTTACGCCACCACACCTGGCTAATTTTTGTATTTTTAGTAGAGACGGGGTTTCACCATGTTGGCTAGTCTGGTCTCAAACTCCTGACCTCAGGTGATCCGCCCATCTCCACCTGGAGTGGTGGGATTCTAAGTGTGAGCCACTGCACTCGGCTCTCTGATATATTTCTGTCCATCTTTCATGTTCTTGGGTTTCTTCTCATTCAGAAGCCTTTCATTGATTTTCCAGGTAACTTTTCTTGGGATTCCATATCTACAGTAAGTTCCTGCCCTTGAATCAGTTCTATTTTATTGATTCTGATAACATAATCTGAAATAAAAAGTAGAGCATTCAAATGTCACTGGGGTATACAGGAACTAAAATACATATACTAGAAGTAGATGGCTCAAACATACCAACAAAATGGTTTTAAAACATTTGAGGAGGAAATTGGGGGATGGTAATGGAAGACAGGATGGACTGAACTTCGAAGGCATGATTGAAGAAAAGAATGGAGAAAAATAGGGAGGAATGATAATCATGATCCAATGAGGAAGCAGAGTAAACAACAGAAGAGATCTAAGATAAGAATATGTTCACCAGGAAAGGCCCAAAGTTGAGTAGAGAAAAATAAAAAGAGAGAAAGGAAGTCAACAGTGGCAGGTACCCCATGAGTGCCATGAAATAGTTCTGTGCAGGTTTCCCTGAAGGACTCTGGGAATACCAAAAAAATCAGGGAATCAGAGCACAGGGAAGTATCCCATTTCCCATGTGCAGAACAAAGAGATTAGACAAAACAAGATGTTATCACGGGGATAGAACAGAAATTGCTTTGGTCCCTAAAGACCTCACTACTTTTTTTGTAGAGAACACTGGGGATCTGTCAAGCTTGAAGCTACATTCTGTGGGTCATTTCAGACTTCCCAGGCTAACAGTCACTAATAGAGAGGAGGTTCTTTAACAGACCCTCAACTTGCATCTGTCTTTACCCAGGGGATCCATGTTCCTATAATTCCTCTGCCTGTCTTTCCTGGAGAGGTTCCTCTGAGCAGGGTCTCAATACCGTCATTTCTCCAGGGCAGGAGATGTGGCCATATCCTCAGCAATCTATAGTTTTTGAAAACATGAGATTTTCATACCCAAGGCATATTTGCCTGAACTTAATACCATTTTTAGGACCCAGAGTAAAGGGGAGAATTTGTAACTACATAGGAAGAACACAGAGAAAAGCAGTGTTTTGAGTGGATAAGAAACATTAAATGGAAAAAAAAAAAGACAAATCATGAAGACAGTTGAAGCACTAGGACACGGACAAGTCACAGCTAACTCTAGGCAGAGGCAAAGGGATTCATTGTGCTAAAATGTGTTGACTAAAGAGACTCGGACGAAGAAGAGAAGGAGCCATGGTGAGACAGTGAATTCAAATCTTCGAGAATGTGGATGAGGAATAAAGTTCACTAAGCAACCTGTCTGAGAAAAATGACTCTCATCTGGGTCTTGGAACTTCTGTGAAGGGCAGGAACACAGGGATGAGGCAGAACTGAGAAAGCACATTGCCAAGAGTGAGATCAACCTTCTCTTGGGGACTTGTTTTACAGCAGAGCCTGCAATAATCTCACCATACCAGCTTGCCACACTGCTTAAAACCCTCTCACTGTTAGTGGTTATTTAAGGTTATCTTAAAGTCTTTGGGTGCTTTAAAACTTTATGTTACAGCTACCTGTCTTGGTCCATTTTGTGCTGCTATAACAGTATACATAGACGAGGTAATTTATAAAGAACAGGAATTTACTTCCTGACTTCTGGAGGCTCGAAGGTCCAAGATCAAGTTGCTGACATCTGGTGAGGGCCTTCCTGCAATGTCATCCTATGGCAGAAGGTGGAGGGGAAGAGAGAAAGAAAAGGGGAAAGGGGTTGGGGGGAAAAACACACCAAACTCATCCTTTTATTAGGAACCTACTCCCATGATAACCAACCCACTCCCACAATAAAGACATTAATCTTTTCATGAGGGCAGAGCCCTCATAACCTAGTCACCTCTTAAATATCCCACTTCTCAACACTGTTGCACTGGGGATTGAGTTTCCAGCATGTGAACTCTGGGGGACAGGTTCAAAGCGTAGAGCTACCTGAACTATATCTGTGTGCAGAATCTGAAAGCAAATTGCACAGATACACATTTATAAAAGAATATAGTCTTTTAGAACCATTAGCAGATAAAAAAGTGGCTATCATAGATGGCATCCAAAAGACTACTACAGATATAATTAAAATCCATATTAGCATCAGAAGAAAATATATGGATTATTATAAAAAAGAAGCACAACATAGAAACTCAATTTGTAACTGAATAAAAGAGGTTGAGGAAAATGGTGTATTTCCAGTCAAGATGGCACAGTGAGTTCATACTTCACCTCCAAATACAAAAAGTAATAGATAAAAATCTGTAAACACATCTGTGCTAAAAAAAAAAAAAAAGAAAAAGAAAAAACCCAACAAGATAAACATTTCTGTGGACCAGAAAGGAAGCAAAAACACAGAATGGTGGCTATAGCTGAAGCTCTGGGCCTGCTGGGCTCCTGGTCTTACACAGTGACTGAAGTCTTGTCACCAGGGGAACCTGGAGAACTACAAGTGCTCCATGAGAGGGGGGACTGGCACCATCATACTGCCTGGTGCCAAAGGCTAGGTGGAACACACAGGCACCCACATACACAAGTACCTTAAAATACACAGAGCAAGATAGAACCCTGTGACCAAGAACCATGTGAAGCCATGTGAGGCAATCGTTCACTGCCTCAAATGAGGCAATCTTTTTATTGGTACCCAACTCCTTTAGGGCAGGGACCCTCATAGACACCAAAGCTAGGTTTTACACACTGTGAAAGCTAAATATTTACTGACGTATTGGTGGGGGGACTGGAGTCTCGCTATGTTGCCCAGGTTGGTTTCAGACACTTGGACTCAAGCGATCTTCCTGCCTCAGCCTCCTGAGTAGCTGACATTTTCTGACTTCTTAACAGGAGCCACAAAGCTCTCATGTCCAGGCCCCTGATCACCTCTTCTCTAGGTCTCTGCATCCACGCTCCAGTCACACTGGTTTTCTTTCAATTCCTCAAACCCACCAATTTATTTCCCACTCCAGTTTTTGCACATGCTGTTGTGGTCTGGAATGCTTTCGTCTCTATTATTCACTTAGCTAATTTCTACATCACTTTTAAGATTCAGCTCCCATATTACTTCCTCAAAGAGACCTTCCCTGACTACACTCTCTCTCCATATACAATCTGTCACAGTATATTTATTTGTGTGTTTAGTACCTCTGTCATAAGATTGTCTCCATGAAAGCAAAGATCATTTCTGCTTTGTTCACTATTCCTAGAGCCTTGAACAGTGCCTAGCACATAAAAAGTAATATATATTTGCCAAATGATGGATGATTCTAAGGTCTCCAGGGGAGCCATATGACACAAGTGTCAACACTAACCACAATCCTTTTGCTGTTGAGAGTCCTGAGAGTCACTTTTAAGCTGAGTCTCCACAGAAGGATTGAGAGGCACTGAAGTCTCAGAAAGCACTTCCTGGCCAGGCGCAGTGGCTCACGCCTGTAATCCCAGCACTTTGGGAGGCAGAGGCAGGTGGATCATTTGAGGTCAGGAGTTCGAGACCATACTGACCAACATGGCGAAACCCCCTCTCTACTAAAAGTACGAAAAAATTAGCTGGGCATGGTGGCATACGCCTGTAGTCCCAGCTACTTGGGAGGCTGAGGCAGGAGAATTGCTTGAACCTGGGAGGCGGAGGTTGCAGTGAGCCAAGATCGCACCACCCCCTCCAGCCTGGGCGACAAAGTGAGACTCTGTCTCAAAAAAAAAAAAAAAAAAAAGAAAAGAAAAAGAAAAAGAAAAAAAAGAAAGCACTTCCTGCACATGGGCCTGGGCTGAAACCTGAGGACAAGCAGGCTCATTTGGGCATCTGAAGGGGCGACAGTGTACATGATCCCCAGAGATCCCACAAAGGACCAGCTTGGACACCCTCTCCAGGCTGTTCTACCCAAGTGTATAGGACCCTTTCTTACCTCCAGCAAAGCCACTGCCTCCTCTCCATTCTTTGGATGATACTCATGCATCCAGGCCAGGAGCTCCTCAGGCAGAATGGCCAGGAACAGCTCAAGCAACAGCAAGTCTAACATCTGCTCCTTGGTGTGAATCTCAGGCCTTAACCACTCACAGCAGAGCTTCCAGAGCTGGCTCCAGGCCTCACAGGGCCCAGGAGTCTCCTTGTATCAGAACTGTCAGAAACGCTGGCCAAATAACTACTGTTTGTTTGGGCTACTCCTTTTTGGGCTGGATCCCTGCTCCATGGCAAGGCTTTATTTGTTGTTTGCTTCAAAGAGCTGCTTTGTCTCTTCAGGAGCCCATGGAAGGGACACAGTGGGCATTCTAGCTCCAATGGTCTAAGAGGATTGCTGCTGTAAGTGTTATGTTAAAGCACACTCCTAAGGTAACAGAAACTATAGCTCAAAAAATAAAAGTGTAAAACAGTTCAAACCTTTTCTCAAATAGAAGGAATGTTTGTCAAGAAACAGCAGTTTTGACAGTCCTGAGAAAATTGTTGGATGCTTTTTCCCAAAAATAACAACAAAACAATGTTGGTAAGGCAAAATGAAGTTTATTCTTGTGGGTGATAAAAAGCACTACCTTGACAGAGTCCTAGTAGCATCTCTGAGGGAGGAAGGCAAAGTCAGGATATTTACAAGATTTGAAAGGTTTGATGCTGATCTTTCTTTTTTTTATTTTTTATTTTATTTATTATTATTATACTTTAAGTTTTAGGGTACATGTGCACAATGTGCAGGTTAGTTACATATGTATACATGTGCGATGCTGGTGCGCTGCACCCACTAACTCGTCATCTAGCATTAGGTATAGCTCCCAATGCTATCCGTCCCCCCCCCCCCACCCCACAACAGTCCCCAGAGTGTGATGTTCCCCTTCCTGTGTCCATGTGTTCTCATTGTTCAATTCCCACCTATGAGTGAGAACATGCAGTGTTTGGGTTTTTGTTCTTGTGATAATTTACTGAAAATGATGATTTCCAATTTCATCCATGTCCCTACAAAGGACATGAACTCATCATTTTTATGGCTGCATAGTATTTCATGGTGTATATGTGCCACATTTTCTTAATCCAGTCTATCATTGTTGGACATTTGGGTTGGTTCCAAGTCTTTGCTATTGTGAATAATGCCCCAATAAACATACGTGTGCATGTGTCTTTACAGCAGCATGATTTATAGTCCTTTGGGTATATACCCAGTAATGGGATCGCTGGGTCAAATGGTATTTCTAGTTCTAGATCACTGAGGAATCGCCACACTGACTTCCACAATGGTTGAACTAGTTTACAGTCCCACCAACAGTGTAAAAGTGTTCCTATTTCTCCACATCCTCTCCAGCACCTGTTGTTTCCTGACTTTTTAATGATTGCCATTCTAACTGGTGTGAGATGGTATCTCATTGTGGTTTTGATTTGCATTTCTCTGATGGCCAGTGATGGTGTGATGCTGATCTTTCAAAGCAGAATTATTACTGGGCAAGGATGTTGATACAATAATTTAAGATTGATGGACACATTCATTAAGATGAAGGTTTTGAGGTGAGGGTTTCAAAAAGTCTGGATACTAATTATTGAAAGTTGAAGAATTTGATGTTCATTTAAATAGATTTTTTGAGGGGGAAGTTCTTGAAACAAAAATAATTATTTGCAATTTTTGTCTCCTACAGCAATAATGTCCTGGAATAGTAAAGTCATGTTGATAAAGACAGTGGAATAGTAGTATCACATTAGCAAAGACAGTTGAATAGTAAAATTATGTTAACATAGGTAGGGGGCTGTGTGCGTAACTGATTTAGGCAGGGCCTATCTGTTACCCAGGATTAACATGGTAGGCAGTGGTGAAGGGCATGGGCTGAGGATTCCAAAAGCCCTGGGCTCGAATGTTGTCACATTCTCTTATGTGTAGTGGCTTAATCTCTAAATTTTTATTCCTTTTCTGCTGTTAAAAACAAGCTTCTAATTTTGTTTGTAACTTTTTATTTTGAACTAATTTTAAACTTACAGAAAATTTCCAAAAAGCTATACAACAGTCCCTATATCCTTCACCCAGCTTCCTATTATATTAAAATCTTACATAACCATAGCACAATTGCAAGGCCAAAAATTAGTATTGGTACAATGTGATTAAACCACAGACCTGATAATATAGGGTTTTTTTTTAAGAAAAATTACAAAAAGCATTAGATGCAGTGCCTGGAAAGCATTAGACTCAGTGCCTAGCACTTAGTAAGACCTCAGTAAAGGATTGCAGTTATCTTTATGACCTGGTCATCGAGGGGCTGGCAGGGGAGACCACACCTGGTGCTCAGGGACACTTCTCTGTTTTTTGGCACACAACTTAGGACCACGCAATAAGGCCCTCTACTGCCTTCTCTGTGCTTAGCTTCTGTTACCCAATCGGCATCTTTGAAAGACATCTTCACTTCCTGGGCTCTAAGGATTAATTTAGGGACTTCTGGAGCAGGTTTGGAGAAAGGCTGTTTCAGGAATCATTCAAGATAAAGGACATGGAAGCGGGTTCTACAGGTTGCCTTCCACTAGTTTAGATCTTTGAAAGAATAAGGCAAAATACAGTGTTAACCAACCAGACTACAAACACTTTCCCTGTTTATTCTGTAACATAAACGAACTGGCAGATCATCAGTGGACAACCATAACGAGCCTCGGACTCGGGAAGATCTGGCTATGTTCCTTAAGCCATCAGGGCCTGACAGATCACAAAAAACTTCCAATAGTCGGCGGTCACGTTGGAGAAAAGGGTGGTCCGCACAGACCGACCAGGTCGGCATCTGTGAACCAGAGTCGGACTTCGCAATGTCTGGGGAAACGTCTGGGCCGCGTGGGGAGCTGGGCTCCGGTTGGCTAGGGCAACCCCGCGGTGCCAGGGCCGGGACACCCACCAGTCTGCCCCGTGCAGTGTCTCGGACGGCGCTTCCAGCGCGGGGCTAAGCAAGGACGGGGCTCCTCCCGCCCGCACCTGGCTGAGCTCGGGGACTCGGGCGGCGGCGTCCTGCTCTCTTCCTGCCAGTCCTACTACCTGGGCTGGGTGGCAGCTGCAGCCCAGCTCTAACTAGCTCCTCTGCTCCCTGCCTGGCCGCCGGCGGAAGTGCGTCTGCGAACACCTTCCGGCCTTGCGCCCCAGCTTCCAGCGGCTTCAGAGAGGTGTGCACCGTGTGGGGTCCCCAGTGCGCGCCGCGGAGTCTCCAAATGGGGTCACTTGGGCATGGGGTTTTGTTTCACAACTTGTCTCATCCGAAAGAAAGGGTTTGAGTTCCAGCTTCGCAGCGTTGAGTCCGTCAGTCCTCCCCGCTCAGGTCGGCAGGCGGGAACCTCCCCAGACTTCATTCCTGTCCACCGACCTGGAGTTTCAGTTTTCTCACAAAAGTACACTTTTCCCAATCACTGTAACCATAAATGGCTCAAAATAAAAATGAAACTTTTCTTGACTCTGGAAAACAAATGTAAAAAGAATCAGAATTGTTTCAAACAAAAAGTCATAAAAGATAAATGCAGTCCTCTATCAGGTTAGGCCCATGTTATTAATTCTTGTTCTGCTTGATGTTGGGTTAGTAATCTTCATGAATCCATCAGTTTTTTTTTTTTTTTAAGAGTTCTGGAAGTTTTTAGCTAGTCCAGTGGTGTGATTTCCAAAGTTATCAGAAACCTGCATTCAAGAGTACTTGGCAGTGTCCTTTCCATGAATTTCCTTTAAGGAAAATAAAATTTTAGACTGTAGGGAATTGTAAATCACTTTTTGAGAAGTAAAGTAAGACAATAATTGTCTGTGGATGGCAAAAGGCTTAGAGTAGCCATGGTTAAACACACAATTAACAAGAAAATTTGGTTATTTCTGTGGCCTACAAAATTTGCCATAATCATAATTATGACTGATAACGTATACCAAGACACATCAGAATTTAGGAATATACAATTTCGGAACACATGTTAATAACACATTTATACAAATGTGACTGAAAGTTTTGGGTTTTTTTTTTTTTTTTGCCTTTTCCCACATCTTCTAATCAACAAAAGTTAAATGCCATTTCTTATTTGACAGTGTTTCCTGTGTGATTTTAACCAAATAAGCCTAATATGTCTCTCTTGGACTATCAGGCATTCCTTATAGAAAATACTTCATTTTAGTATTTGAAATTTGATTTTGGGAATTATGTCAAATATCAAAGTCTTAAAACCTTTGATATCAAAACTAAGATCACGTCATAATAATCATTTATTTAGCCAAAGTGATAATTGAAATATTTCAAAAAGCATAAACCTTTACTCTTTGAAAGAGAGGAGATTCAGTTTTTCAAACAAGAATCTGTCTCTCTCTCTCCTTTTTAAATTTTTAAGTTTATTCAAAAGATGAACACTAGTCTTATATCTCTTATTAATACTATATTGTTCAAGCAAGAAAATAAAATTCTACTTTGTATCAGTGCATTGTTAATATTAAACCTAATTTTAATAATACCTTATAAACAGATCCATCTATTCTCATCAGCTTTGACCATGCAAGATAAGATTTCCACAAACTTTGTATAACCTTTTACAATTTTTCCTATTCTCTTTCTCCAAATTCCTGTATCCATTCAGTTTATTATTCTTTTTAATCCTTTCACTTTAAAGCAACCATTTTTTTTTTAAATTTTACTTTAAATTCCGGGATACAAGTGCAGAACATGTAGGTTTGTTACAAAGATGTGTGTGTGTCATGGTGGTTTGCGGCACCTATCAACTCGTCATCTAGGTTTTATGCCCGCATGCATTAGCTATTTGTCCAAATGCTATCCCTCCCCTTGCCCCCATCCCCTGACAAGCCCCCATGTGTAATGCTCTCCTCCGTGTCCATGTGTTCTCATTGTTCAACTCCCACTTCTGAGTGAGAACATGCAGTATTTGTTTTTCTGTTCCTGTGTTAGTTTGCTGAGGATGATGGCTTCCAGCTTCATCCATGTCCCTGCATAAAGGACATGATCTTATTTCTTTTCATGGCTGCATAGTATTCCACGGTATCTATGTGCCACATTTTCTTTATCCAGTCTATCATTGATGAGCATTTGGGTTGGTTCCATGTCTTTGCTATTGTAAATATTGTTGCAGTAGACAGATGTGTGCATGTGTCTTTATAGTAGAATGATTTATATTCCTTTGGGTATATACCCAGTAATGGGATTGCTGGGTCAATAAGTATTTCTGGTTCTAGATATTTGAAGAATCACCACACTGTCTTCCACAGCGGGTGAACTAATTTACCTTCCCACGTGTAAAAGCGTTCCTATTTCTCTACAGCCTCGCCAGCATCTGTTGTTTCTTGACTTTTTAATAATCGCCATTTTGACTGGCATGAAATGCTATCTCATTGTGGTTTTGATTTGCATTTCTCTAATGATTAGTGATGTTGAACTTTTTTTTCTTATGTTTGTTGGCCACATAAATGTCTTCTTTTGAGAAGTGTCTGTTCATATCCTTCGCCCACTTTTTGATGGGGTTGTTTTTTCCTTGTATATTTGTTTAACTTCCTTGTAGATTCTGGATATTAGACCTTTGTCAGATGGGTAGATTGCAAACATTTTCTCCCATTCTGTACGTTGCCTGTTCACACTGATGATAGTTTCTTTTGCTGTGCAGAAGCTCTTTAGTTTAATTAGATCCCATTTGTCAATTTTGGCTTTCGTTGCAATTGCTTTTGAAGTTTTCATCATGAAGTCTTTGCTCATGCCTATGTCCTGAATGGTATTGCCTAGGTTTTCTTCTAGGGTTTTTATAATTTTGGGTTTTACACTTAAGTCTTTAATCCATCTTGAGTTAATTTTTGTACAAGGTGTAAGGAAGGGGCCCAGTTTCAGTTTTCTGCATATGGCTAGCCAGTTTTCCCAGCACCATTTATTGAATAGGGAATCCTTTCCCCATTGCTTGTTTTTGTCAGGTTTGTCAAAGATCAGATGGCTGTAGATGTGTGGTGTTGTTTCTGAGGTCTCTGTGTTGTTCCATTGGTCTATATGTCTGTTTTGGTACCAGTACCATGTTGTTTTGGTTACTGTAGCCTTGTAGTATATAGTTTGAAGTCAGGTAGGCATGATACCTCCAGCTTTGTTCTTTTTGCTTAGGATTTTCTTGGTTATATGGGCTCTTTTGTGTTTCTATATTAAATTTAAAGTAGTTTTTTCTAATTCTGTGAAGAATGTCAGTGGTAGTTTGATGGGAATAGCATTGAATCTATAAATCACTTTGGGCAGTATGGCCATTTTCACATATTGATTCTTTATATCTATGGGGAGGAAATTTTTTTTTCATTTCTTTGTGTCCTCTCTTATTTTCTTGAGCAGTGGTTTATAGTTCTCCTTGAAGAGGTCCTTCACATCCCTTGTCAGCTGTTTTCCTAGGTATTTTATTCTGCTTTTAGCAATTGTGAATGGGAGTTCATTCATGATTTGGCTCTCTGTCTATTATTGGTGTATAGGAATGCTTGTGATTTTTGCACATTGATTTTGTATCTTGAGACTTTGCTGAAGTTGCTTATCTGCTTAAGGAGTTTTGGGGCTGAGATGATGGGGTTTTCTAAATATACAATCATGTCAATCTGCAAACAGAGGCAATTTGACTTCCTCTCTTTTTATTTGAATACCATTTATTTCTTTCTCTTGCCTGATTGCTCTGGTCAGAACTTCCAATACTATGTTGAATAGGAGTGGTGGGAGAGGGCATCTTTGTTTTGTGCCAGTTTTCAAAGTGAATGCTTCCAGATTTTGACCATTTAGTATGATATTGGCTGTGAGTTTGTCATACATAGCTCTTATTATTTGCAATATATTCCATCAATACCTAGTTTATTGAGAGTTTTTAACATGAAGAGATGAATTTTATCAAAGGACTTTTCTGCATCTATTGAGATGATCATGTGCTTTTTGTCATTGGTTCTGTTTATGTGAAGGATTATGTTTATTGATTTACGTACATTGAACCAGCCTTGCATCCTAGAGATGAAGCCAACTTGATCAGAGTGGATAACCTTTTTGATGTGCTGTTGGATCTGGCTTGCCAGTATTTTATTGAGGACTTTTACATCAATGTTAATTAGGGATGTTTGGGACTTGAACTCAGCTCTGGATCAAGTGGACCTAAGAGACATCTACAGAACTCTCTACCCCAAATTGACAGAATATACATTCTTCTTAGTGCCACATGGCACTTATTCTAAAATCAACCACATAATTGGAAGAAAAACACTCTTCAGCAAATGCAAAAGAACTGAAATAATAACAGTCTCTCAGACCACAGTGCAATCAAATTAGAACTCAGGATTAAGAAACCCACTCAAAACCACACAACTCATGGAAATTGAACAACTTTCTCCTGAATGAAGTCTGCTGTTAGTGTGATGAGCTTCCCTTTGTAGATGACCTGGCCTTTCTCTCTGGCTGCCCTTAACATTTTTTTCCTTTATTTCTACCTTGGAGAATCTGATGATTTTGTGTCTTGGGGTTGATCTTCTCATCAGGTATCTTAGTGGTGTCCTCTGTATTTCCTGAATTTGAATGTTGGCCTGTCTTGCTAGGTTGGGGAAGTTCTCCTGGATGATATCCTGAAGTGTGTTTTCCAACTTGGTTCCAATCTTCCTATCATTTTCAGATACTCCAATCAATCGTAGGTTTGATCTTTTTACATAGTCCCATATTTCTCGGAGGTTTTGTTCATTCCTTTTCATTCTTTTTCTCTAATCTTGTCTGCATGCCTTATTTCAGCAAGAGAGTCTTCAAACTTTGATATCCTTTCTTCTGCTTGTTGATTTGGCTATTGATACTTGCGTATGCTTCACAAACTTCTCATGCTGTGAGCTCCGTCAGGTCATTTATGTTTCCGTCTAAATTGGTTACTCCAGTTAGCAGCACCTGTATATTTTTATCATGTTCTTACCTTCTTTGCATTGGGTTAGAACATGCTCCTTTAGCTCAGCAGAGTTTGTTATTAGCCACCTTCTGAAGCCTACTTCTGTCAATTTGTCCATCTCATCCTCTGTCCAGTTCTGTGCCCTTACTGGAGAGGCACTGCAATCATTTGGAAGAGAAGAGGCACTCTGGCCTTTTGGGTTTTCAGCATTTTTTCATTGATTCTTTCTCATCTTCATGAATTTGTCTAGTATCGACCTTTGAGGCTGCTGACCCTTGGATGGGATTTTGTGGGGAGTTTTCTTTTTGTTGTTGATGCTGTTGTTGTTGCTTTCTATTTGTTTTTCTTGCAATGGTCAGGTCCCTGTTCTGTAGGACTGCTGCAGTTTGCTGGGGGTTCACTTCAGGCCCTATTCGCCTGGTTCACTGCAGCTCACAGTGAGACCAACACAGAAGGTGAGTGATTTCTGCCTTTCCAACTGAGGTACCTGGTTCATCTCATTGGGTCTGGTTAGACAGTGGGTGCAGCCCACAGAGGGTGAGATGTTACTCAAGGAGGCTGGAGAGCACAAGATGGGTGTCTGCTCCTTCCTCTGGGATCTCTGACCTCAAGGGGCACCGAACTGATACCAATAGGAACACTCCTGTATAGGGTGTCTGACTACCCCTCTTGCAGGGTCTTACCCAGTTGGGTGGCACGGGGAACAGGACCCATTAAACGAAGCACTTTGACTGTGTCTTGGTGGAGGGGGTGTGCTTCTCTGTGGGGAAGCCCTCTTGTTTGGTCTGCCTGGATTCTTCAGAACTAGCAGGAGGAAAGTCTACATCTTCTGGTCTGTGGAGACTGCAGCCACCCCTCCCCATAGGGGCTCAGGCCAGCAAGTGATCCTATTGTCTTGGCCTCCCAAAGTGCCGGGATTACAGGTGTAAGCCATTGTGCTGATCCCGAGTAAGAAATTTAAGCAATTTTCATTGTTATGTACCAGATGCAGAGTCCAAGACAAAAGATAGATTTGTGAAGATACTGTCTGGTGAAACTAACCCTTCCTAGCATGTCCAGGAGATACAGCTGGGCTAGGGAGAATATATTTGTTTGGCACTTCCCTGCAGCTATTGGCCCAAGTGCTGTCATCATACATATATTCCCAGGCCTTATCATGGCCACCTGTCTAGATCCCAGAATTTAATGGCTCTAAGACAGATGCTCACAGACAAATTGAGCAAGTATTGAAGAATATCACAGAATGAACAGTTTTATGACTTAAAACATTTAGTAGAGATAAGCCTAAACCTGTCTGACCAGCAGACCCAAGCAAAACGTCTGAATTATATTTAATACTGATAATTCTGAAGACATTTTTACTTTACCAACAATGTTTTTCCTAGAGATACCAGCACAAAAGAAAATTTACCAACAACGTTAAAACTAGTTTTATTTACTGAAGGTTACTAAAGTCCCATGAACCTGAAAAAATTTGGGCTTATTAATTTATGAGTGCTCAGTTATTTATAAGTCAACTTGGTACCATGTAGATAATATACAAACAGATAGGTATACAGGAATACATAAAAATAGAGACAAAGACTTTTATAGCTTTTTAAAAAATTATTATTTTATTTTTATGTTTTTTCTTTTTTTTGAGATGGAGTCTCCCTCTGTTGCCCAGGCTGGAGTGCAGTGGCGCGATCTCAGCTCACTGCAAGCTCCGCCTCCCGGGTTCACACCATTCTCCTGCCTCAGCCTCCTGCATAGCTGGGACTACAGGCGCCCGCCACCACGCCCCACTAATTTGTTTGTATTTTTAGTAGAGACGGGGTTTCACCGTGTTAGCCAGGATGGTCTCGATCTCCTGACCTCGTGATCTGCCCCCTCGGCCTCCCAAAGTGCTGGGATTACAGGCGTGAGCCACCACGCCCAGCCTACTCCAGTTTTTCAGACCCTGCCATTGACAGATT
The DNA here is from genome assembly GCF_029281585.2 of Gorilla gorilla gorilla. Classification (NCBI taxonomy): domain Eukaryota; kingdom Metazoa; phylum Chordata; class Mammalia; order Primates; family Hominidae; genus Gorilla; species Gorilla gorilla. Next base: position 45,724,138 of record NC_073229.2, on the reverse strand, counting down.
TCTGACTTAAAAGCAAGTTCTGGTTCCAGCAGAACGCATGATCTCTCCAGGGTGTCAGTGTCCCAGCTTACTCAAATACTTTCCTCGTACTCATTTTCAGTCTCCCTGAACTGCGATGCATTGTTGACCCACCAGAATTCCATGCTCATGGAGGATCACAAATGTCATACATGAATGGAGCAGCAAGAAACCACAGATAACACGTATTGCATGGAGAGCCTCTGCTCATGTGCATGCTCTATTGTTCTGCTTACCTCACTTACAAAACACAAGTTCAAAGGTAAAATTAAGAGTTTCAAGACTGTGACAACAAAGCACTAAACTGTGCTCAGGGCCCTCTAAACATAGTACCCTTGTGAATACTGGGCCCTGTGGCCTGTGTGACTGCATAGGTCACACATCTTTGAGGCCAGGCATGCAGATCTAGCAGACTCAATGGGGAACCTGACAAGGAGGACAATTGCAGAGAAGCCTTTAAACATACAAGTGGTAATTGTGGGAATAATTTTGCCTGGAACTTATAATTATAGTGAGTGGGAAAATCTTATAATTATAGTGAATGGGAAAATCTTTATTTAGTGTTTCCAACTTAACTGGGTATCAGAGAACTCATTCTTGGGAGAAACTTTATCATTCTAGTAAGTGTAATTACTCAACACTCTCATCCTGAAAATCTACGTCGAAGTGAGGTCCTATAAATGTAAAGAATGTGGGAAAGCTTAATGTGGGAAAGCTTTAAATGAAAGTGCCAGGCTTATTCAGTACCAGAGACTTCACACAGTCGAGAAACTATGAATGCAATGAATGTAAGAGAAGTTTTCAGGTGAGCTCAGCTCTGATAAGGCATCAAACTTCCATGTAGATAAGAAACCCTAATAATGGAATAAATATAGGGGCCAATTTTGCTAAGAATTCAGGCCTTTCTCAATGGATAATGCATTTTGGGAAAGGATGCTATGAGAAGGAGCACAAAGAAAGCTCCAAGGTCATTTCCTTCTCACATGGCACATTCTTCCTGACTTGATGGCCCTCATATGGAGGTGATCCTTCAAAATATCTTGTAAGGTGAAAAGACTTTCCCTCTACCCTCTGAGGATTTGATAACTGAGTCTATGACAGAAGCTGACAACAGGCAGATTAACATGAGAAAAGATATACAATTTTATTATGTGCATGAGGGCAGTACAGAAAAGAAAGCATACACCTAAACAACCAGTGAGATTCAGGAGTTTACATCTCTACTTCACAGGGGAGAGGAGGTGAGATATAGGCAATTTAGGGGAGAAATAATTTTTGGGAAAGATTATTGGGTCCTCAGAAGAAGAGATAATAGTTTTTGAAGAAGTTTGTCTAGGTGTGGTGTCAACTTCTAGCCTTTTCTCCTGTGATAGAGTTAATCTTCCCCGGTTGATGAAATTCCCAGGGAGGGGATTGATGACAACTGAGCTCCTTTTGGAGGATCTGTCTTTAGGCAGATAGGGGGAGTTCAGAGAAAGCTTCTCCTTACATTTGTTGTTTTTCAAGTGCCTTTGGCTAGAATTAACCCATATACCAAATTGGCATATTTTGGAGTGGCATTTCCTGAATTCCTTCAGTCTTCTAGCTAAACACTCATAAGTCTTCTTTGCAGTGCACTAGACACTTATAATGTAAGGGTTTATGTATTGTCTTTGTATGAATAGCTGTAACTTTGGAGATTATTGCTTCTTTACCTCATAACCTTGTAACTGTTGACAAGTTATTTGACTTCCTTATACCCAGAATATTCTTCAATAAGATGAGGGTAATATCTGCCCTACTATCTGCCAAGGATATCTGAGGATAAAAGAAGGTAATACATGGAAAGCATTTTGAATATAGCATTCTTGTGCTGGCATAAGAAAGTTGTAGTATAGGTGGGTATTGGCTCTGCCAAATCAAAATGTTAGAACAAAAAGAGTGTATGACATATCAGTAAAGAAATAAACAAGAATAAAATACATGCTAAAATGTCATGAATTTCACTTAAGCAACATATTACAAATGTGTTTCTAGGCTATGGACCAAAATTTTTTCCCAGGGTTTATATTATAAAAGGTTTTTTATTTTCTTTATAAAATGTTTTCTGAGTGTGTTTCTTTATAACACACTCAGAAGACAAACTTGACTGTGTTTCTAACCAAATATTTTTTCTTGAAAAAATGTGGAATATCAGTGCTTTCAGATGGGAAAGATGGGATTAAAATATAATATTTTAAGATTTCTACAAAATTTTAGGAAATGATGTGGATACATAAAAAGTTATGTTTGAGAGTTAGTGTATTAGTTCATTCTCACATTTCTATAAAGAAATACCTGAGACTGGGTAATTTATAAAGAAAAGAGGTTTACTTGGCTCGTGGTTCTATAGGCTGTACAGGAAGCATGATGCTGGTATCTGCTTGGCTTCTGAGGAGGCCTCAGAAAACTTACAATTATGGCAGAAGGCAAAGGGAGAGCAGGATTCTTACATGGCAGGAGCAAGAGCAAGAGAGAGAAGGGAGAGATGCCACACACTTGTAAACAACGAGATCACACAAGAATTCAGTATCAGGAGAACAGTACCAAGAAGGTGGTGCTAAACCATTCATGAAGGATCCACTTCCATGATCCAGTCACCTCCCACCAGGCCCTATCTCCAATATTGGGGATTACAATTCAACATGAGATTTGAGTGGAGACACATATCTGAACTATATCAGTAAGTAACCTTGGGTTGAAATGAAAAGAATAAAGAGGAATTATTTCTAAATTCAAATTTGTTATACAGTATGAATTTAAAATTTGGCTTAGTATCTGTAATAGTGGATGACTAAAGAATTTTTATTATATTGTATTATGAACCTTCAAATTTGCCTTTTCCAGTGCTTCTGAGAAGTGGGTTTCTTTATAGGAGCTACATATCAGAGAGCTATCTTGGCCTACATCTCACTGTTGGAGACACATTATTTAGAGCCAGAGCTGGAAATGAAAAATAATTCCTTAACTCCCCCAAACTGGTGCTGACTGGGAGGAAACTAAGGGGTGAGAGTTTCCAACTACAGACTCATTTGGAAGAAGCGGAGCCAGAACAAAGAAAAGGAAAACTAGGCTAGTTAAGTCTGCGTCTTGAATCATAAAGATCTCCGTATCTCAAGGGTATAATCTCAGTAACTCAAGTTTCCCCAAATTAAGGAAAAAAAATATAGTACAGAGTAATACTTAGGGATTTTCTAGGATATAGCCACTGTGAATGGAGTATGCATCTTATATTTGTAAAATTTTTCAGGAATTCTACTCCTAAGTGTATGTTTCACTTTGAATAAAATACTAAATTGGGTTACTTGTACTTTTGGGAGCCCACAATGGTTTTCTGTGAAAAAATGGCCCTTAGAAAATGTAAATGGTTCTTCACTAGTATTAAACTTCTGTCCTTTTCTTTAAGCAAGCAAGCTATGCCCCATGCAGATAGCTGTCTTCCCTGTTTGTGATATCTGTAAGAATATATTCCTTGTAAGCAAGGAATAAGATAGCTGGTAAATGGAAGGAGACCTCTCATGCACATTATTGCCACAGAATTGGGACATGAAGTGGTGTTAAGTTGGGCTGCCATAACAAAATACTATACTGGTGGTTTAAATAAGAGAAATTTATTTTCTCACAGTTCTGGAGGTTGAGATCAGGGTACTAACATGGTTGGTTTCTGGTGAGGGCTCTCCTTCTGGCTTTCAGATGATCACCTTTTTGCTGTTGTGCTCACAAGACCTTACCTTCACGTGTGCATAGGAGAAATATCAAGCTCTCTGGTGACTGCTTTTAAAAGGGCATTAATCCTATCATACAGGGCCCTGCCCTCAAGAACTAATTACCTCTCAAAGGCCCCATCTATAATACCAACTCATTGGAGGTTAGGGCTTCAATGTATAAATTGTTTAGGGGTTGTTGGTGGGACCACAAACATTCAGTCCATACCACTGAGCAAAGGAAGAGATAGAATAAAGGAACAATCAAGAAGAGAGTTGTGTTGAGCAATGGGAGTAAAAATGAGTGTCAAAAGTAGAGGAGGATGAAAGTGAGTGGAAGGTCTGAAGATAGCATGTGGAAAGTGAAAGAGAAAAATAATTTGTTTCTATTGAGAGTCAGGACAAATTCAAGCATACTGAAGTTGGAAGTAATGGGTCCAATGAGGAAGTAATACTGAAGATGACTGACCTAAGGGATATTTTAGAATTATGTGTAATGTTTGAATTAAAGACAACAGGGACTAAAGAATAAAAATGTTTAGATGAGTCTAAAAGATCAGGTCAATGATGTAGCTTCTATTAAAAGGGAACAGAAAAGAGGGTACAAAATGGATTTAGGTGATCCAGGGGATTCAGAAAAGGTAATTTTAAGACAAAAAAGTAAATTCTACTTTACAGAGAAAGCACTAAGTGTGTAGTAGAGGTTGGGCTATGAAGTTATATATTATGAAAATATTACAAAAAAGTAAAGGTATTTTTTTAATGACAGTGGCCTAGAATAGCTTTTTAAAGGAAATTACGGAAGCTGGTGTACAACTTCCTGCTGAGGCTGATATGAGGGAGGACAGCATTAAGCCATTCTGCATCAGGTCTTGTTGGTGCCACATAAGCTGGAATGTAGTACTTCAGGAGACGGACCTTCCATCTGATTCAGCATGGTGGATTATGTCTGAGATGCTCCTGATGCTGTTCAGCCTGGGTAGCTGGCAGAGCTTTCAACCACTCCCTTTCTCTCGAGATGGACTGCGATGCTCACCTTGCTCATGAATGGCCTGGAATTCTGGATATTTCCATTTAAGCTGTCTTTTCATTGGCTGGAAAGGAATAGTTGGTGGCTCCTGTGCTGCTTGATGATGATATTCTGAGTGCAGTCCCATTCCACAAGCACTGGCTGCAACTTGGAAACAATTAGATATGGCTGGGCTTGTGAAAGACTCAATGAGGGAACCACAGTTACTATCTTTAAAAGACATCTTAGAGAACACATCTCAGGGCATAGAATAGAGAAAGAATGCTGACACAGTCTTCTTCCACCCTTAAGAAGCAAGGAGCTAACCAGAAAGGATGAGAGTACGAAACATAGAGACTTACATATCAAGCGGGAGGGAGTGGAGATTGAGCTCTGCAACCTTGCTTCCCTGGGTGTATGGCTGCTTCTTTCTCTGGCTAGGGTGTTCATGTGCCTTTTAATCACACCCGACATTCTGTTTCATCAAGCTCTCTTTCCAAATCCTCCGATATGATCACCATTTCCTCTCTGTTCTCCGGCTGATGCTCTAACATCCGGGCTTGGAGCTCCTCTGGCAGGATAGTCAAGAACTGCTCCAGCACCAGCAATTCCAGGATCTGTTCTTTGGTGTGGGTCTCTGGCCTCAGCCACTGATGGCAAAGTTCCCAGAATCAGCTCACAACCTTACAGGGTCCAGGTGTCTCCTGGTAGCAGAAATGCCTAACGTTCTGATGAGCTACCTCCCGGTTGCTGGAGTTCTTCCATATGAAGTAGCCCATATTCTTCGCCCCAAGTGTAGTCCTCTGCTTTAACTGTCAGGCGACTTTTTTATTCCCTTTGAGATTTAATAGTCAAGGCTGCAGCTGTTACGGGCTGTAACATTTCACGTAAAGTCTTCTTTTGCAGGTTGGGGTATATGGAAGTCTGCTTTAAGGAGGCTGTCCTTGAGCAAGTTTCTTTTGGGTCACTCCTAAGGCAAAATAAATCATTACTAACTCGCAGAAATGAAAAGGTTGCTGAGAACTTTTTTTTTTTTTAAGATTAAAGACGTCTAGTTATCTTGAAATTCATTGATTCAAACCACTAATTCAAAAGGAAAATGAACAATTCGGGTGAATTTTATCATGTGCGACAGAAAGCACAAACTAGGTAAGACAGACATACAATTTATAATATGATTTGAAAATTTCAGATACGAGGATGAAATCACTTTTGTCAGACCCGGATAAAATACGGCAGGGATGGCATGAAGGAGAGGAGGTTCATGCTTACATGTTTGAGATAAGAACTGTTTCCAAGGACTTTCTAAACACCGCATAAGAAACCATTTCATTTCCTCCATGCATCTCCTGCTTTGACAAGGTTTATCAGTAGACATTCTTTATAGCACTGCTGTAATTCAGACACGATGTTCTGGAAAGAACACTTGCATAATTATGGCATCTCCACCAATGAACTGACAACTCCAGCTTTGAGCCTCTGAAACCAATGAACACGGTCTCTAAGCAGCTTATGTGAACCTCTCTTTTTGTTAATAAAAACTTGCCTTTACCCTTCCCTCGTTGAATGCATTAGTAGCTTGCCATTCTGTGCATTCTAGGTTATAATCTTCATTTCTCATTTGCGAGTAAACTTTTTTTAAGTTTAACAGTGGAAACAATGTGACGCTTGACTACAAATATTATAAAATTAAGACACCAAAGCAAGCATGCTAATGTGTCTCACTGCAAATACATCTACAGATAACACTTCTGATCATTAGAAAATGATCCAATTGTGTTTAGAGGTTCAGTGACAGCATAAACAGATTTAAGTGTGACTATACACCTCATTTCTCCCACAGGGCTCCTCTGCTAATGCTTCTGGGAGACAGCTTCATACGGCCAGCGCCAGGAGGCGAGAGGAGAGAAAAGGAAGTCTTCTCTTCACGCCCTCCTGGGGCCCGTCTTGGCGTTGTGTGTGGTGGAGGGGGACGAATCTGGGGTCCGCAGTCGCAGCCTCCTCTTGCTGCTGCCGCCTTCATCCCCGAAATCCTGCTCCTAACCATCAATAGGAACCCTGAAAAAAGTTAGAGGTGTGAAGTGCACACATAACCCTGGGCCACAAACTCGGTCCCGGACGCCACAGGACAATCGCTCACCAGGACCACACATCCTGGCCGGAAGATGGGCCGGTACCGCGGCTCCGGATGCTCCCGGCTCCTCTAGGAAGAGGCTCTCGGTGGTGGCCTCGCGCGCCCCCTCCGGGGAGGGAGTCGCCGCGGGGTTTGAGGGCGCAGTCGGCTCCCGGCCTAGCGGGTCGCAGCTCCTTACAAGATTTTGAAATGTTGGTGGATTAACCTTCTAGAAGGGTGCTAGGTCTCCCCGTTTCCCCCGCCACGAACTTTAGAGTTGTGGTGTACAAGCGCTATCTTTTCTGATGTTATATCCCATAGGAATATTTTCAGTGACATAATCAAGTTTAAGCATTAAGAACTAGGGCCCTGGAATAAAATGTGCGTTAAATTCCTGGTTCTACCACTTACTATGTGATCTTTAGCAAGATAGTTAACTTCACTACAGCTCAATTTTCTCATCTATAAAATGTGAAAAATAATAGTTACAAAATGAGATAGGACATACTAGCACACTACCTGTAAAAAACTGTGGGCTCAACATTACCTTAAAAAACAATCCAAATATTGTGTTACTTAAATCCCGTCAGGACATTTTTAAAGTCATTGAAAGTAAATGCTAAGCTATTTCTTATAAAGCCTCTTAGTGGGAGATTTTGTACATTTCACATTAGATTATCATACATCTAACATCAAGGTCCTGTTTACATTTTATAATGTAAAAGCCTTACATACTGTGGAATGTTTAAGACTTAAATCATTCCTCCCTACCCTCTTTCATATATTATCGCTCTATACTCTCTTCTCAGTCTTTTCTGTAGAGAGCAGCCAGCAGCAACGAAATAACATTTCAGGACCATTATTTCCAGTACTAACTTCCTCAGTAATCTTCCACAATTGCCACGGGCCGGAGAATCCTGTCAGTTTCTGTTACTATCAGTTTGTTAGGAGAACTCCTTATAGTCCCTATCAACCTACCCCAGAAAGGTGCCAAAAACCAGTAAAAGCCTGGTTATCCTGTGTCTATCCTCCAACTTCTGAGGTTTAGTTCAATTTGAACACCTTTTCTCACTCCTAACCCAATTTTTGCTTAATTCAATTATATTCTCTTACTGTCTTACTTAAATATCTGGATTCTGGCCTCTTCCCTGGGGTGTTCTTCTGGTTTTTTACTTCCTGGTATGACCTCTGGACACAGATTTTGGCCTCATATAGGAATGCCACCATTACATATGTCCTCATTTGACATTACTCTCTAACTTAACATGAGCATCTTAGTTTTGTGGTCTTCAGTTTTTAAAGGGATGCTCTGAAAACACTGTTCTGCAGTGCACTGTGCAACCTATTTCACTCCTGGGTTTAGCTGACCTCTTCTTGTGCAAAACTAACTAGGAAAATAAACTAGGACTGATTATCAGTCTCTTTACCTAAATCTTCCTTTTCTTCCCACACTGTAATCATGATTATTTCCCCAGACAGTCTCTATTTCTCTACATTGCACTGCCATAGACTACCCTATTAGCCCCCCTAAATGTAGCTCTTTTGGTTTGACTTTAGTAGTCAATGAAAGAAGGGGTACATCCCCAGTCTCACAGAAAGCACATACACACAGATGAACACCAGAAACTGGTCTTTCAGTCTTCCATCTTGCCCAATATTTATTTTTTATTTAATATTTTTCATATTGTGCCATTTCCTCAGCATTTACTTACAAATTTAAGTTCCTTACATTAATAGGTTTTCCCTTATGTGAATTCTCTGGTGTTGACTAAGGTTTGAGCTCTGACTGAAGGCTCTTCCACACTCACTGCATTCATAGGGTTTTTCTCCAGTGTGAATTCTAAAGTGTCGAATAAGATGTGAGCTCACTCGGAAGGTTTTCCCACATTCACTACACTCGTAGGGTTTCTCTCTGGTGTGAATTCTCTGATGCCTGATAAGATGTGAGTTCAGGTTGAATGCTCTCCCACATTCTTTGCAACCAAAGGGTCTTTCCCCAGTGTGAATTCGCCGATGTCTAGTAAGATCTGAGCTCTCTGCAAAGCTTTTCCCACATTCATTACATTCATAGCGTCTCTCTCCAGTGTGGATTCTCTGATGCCTAGCAAGTTTTGAGCTGTGCCTGAAAGCTTTCCCACATTCATTACACTGATGAGTTTTATCTCCACTGAAAACTGCTGCATGTTTAGCAAGTTTTGGGCTCTTGAAAGATTTTTCATATTGGTGATTTTTTTCTCCAGCATAAATTATTTGATGGTTAATAAAATCTGAGTTCCATTTGAAGCTCTGGTCACAGGTACCATGTTTACAAGATTTCTGGTGTGTGAATTCATTTGAGTTCAGATTTAATCTCCTCTCACATCCATCGTGGCTTATTATTTCACCTCTGACTGTATTTTTGTGGGTGAGGATTTTACCAAAACCTTCATCCTGGGCAGATGAGAGTCTCTGAGACACCCCTGATTCTTTTTCCCATTGTCTCTTTACCCTGCCTGCAGACTTACAGATGTCTTGAGACTCAGCAGATGCTTCTGATAAGTATCCTGAGATTCTTCCAGATATAATTCTCTGTGATTCAATTTTTTCAAAAATTTCCAGCTTTGGCATGGATCTACTGTTTTCACTCTCATTATCTAAAATAAAAAAGAGGGAAATATTACCTGTTTGCTGCATGAAAAGAAAATTTTATAGCATGCTCAAGATAGTTACATATTGATATGCCCACTTTAATATATGACCTTTCACATGAGAGGAATGATAGAATGAAAGAGGATGATAGGAATGAAAGAAACATTGGTAAGAGCAAGTAATGCCTGCAGTGGTTGGCAGAGAGAGGAATCAGACATGTGAAGTATATATATTAGAAAAGATTGGGAGGATTGTCATCAGCAAGAACTCAAGAGATAGGGGGAGATAGAGTACGGAGAAGGAACTCTACAATGTTGACTGCAGCAGATCTTGGGAACCTTGGGTCTATGATACATTTCTAGAGGGAAAATGGAGGCACTACCTCAAAGAAAGCAGATGAGAACACAAGAGAGAAAAGTAAAGCTATAAGTGACTGTGAAGTATGTGTGAGAAAACTTCCATCCACCTATTGTCTATTTCTTCCTAATATTCCATGGTTAATCAGTCTTCTAAATTCTGTCATCACTGTCCACTAAGTGTCCCTTGTATAAATCCCTTCCTTTACATTTCTGCTACCATCGCCATAGTCTCGAACCTTACCATTTCCTATCTAGACTTTAACTCCCTCCTTGCTGTTTTGACTCTGCACTTTTCTTCTTCCTAGTTATCCTAAAGATCCTTACTAGACTAATGGTCATTAAACACTGCCATCCTTTCATACCCTACTCAAAAACCTTGAATCTCTCTCTCTCTTTTTTTGTTCAAGTCTAAATTCCCAAGCCTGGTTTCCAAGATCCATTTATGATCCAGTCTTCACAAATCCCACTCTATACTGTGCTGGAATTGAACTGCCCTTCTTTATTATAAGCTGTCCTTTGTCTACAATACGCTAGGGCAGGAAAGAGGGTTAGGGAGTGCTGTTCATGGGGTGAGGGAAATTTACACTTTTATATACGACAGATGGAGATGTTTCCAGAACAAAACTGAAGGCAGAATATGTAGAAATTTATTAAAAATTAATGGTGGCCAGGCGCCGTGGCTCATGTCTGTAAACCCAGCACTCTGGGAGGCCAAGGCGGGCAGATCACGAAGTCAGGAGTTTGAGACCAGCCTGGCCAACATGGTGAAACCCCGTCTCTACTAAAAATACAAAAATTAGCCGGGCATGGTGGCAGGCACATGTAATCTCAGCTACTCGGGAGGCTGAGGCAGGATAATTGCTTGAACCCAGGAGGTGGAGGTTGCAGTGAGCCGAGATCACGCCACTGCACTCCAGCCTGGGTGACAGAGCAAGACTCTGTGTCGGGAAAAACAAAACAAAACAAAACAAACAAACCAAAAAATTAACGGTAAGTTATTCTTGGGTTTACTATAGGGACAATTCATACCTTAAGTGATACTGCATCTATGAATCTTTTAAATAGATGAGTTTTAGAACAGAGATGAGTATTCTGTGGAAGTAGTCTCTAGAACTATAGCTAACTTTCTATAAAAGTGTAAAAGAGCTTTATAAGACCAAGAGCATAAGAGGAAAAATATGGATCACGGTCTATGTTACTTGTGAATTATATACTATTTCTCAGTATATCATCATGTATCTGTTTCTCTTGATCATAATATGTACTTCTCTATGAACATGTTTTGCTTCTGTCCATGTATTTCTTTTTCTTTTCCTTCTTTTCTCTTTTCATATTTTCTCAACTCATTCACTTTTATTTCCTTTAATTTGGTCATATCATAAAAATGTTCTGTGTTTTGGAAATATTCTGGATAAGGAACAAAATTATCTTTTCCCCCACAATTGGCCAAAGACTCACAGGAAAACAAGTTCTCTCTCTCTCTCTGTTTTTTTCCTTTATGAGATGGAGTCTTGCTCTGTCGCCCAGGCTGGAGTGCAGTGGCGCAATCTCAGCTCACTGCAAGCTCCGCCTCCCAGGTTCACGCCATTCTCCTGCCTCAGCCTCCCGAGTAGCTGGGACTACAGGTGCTACGGCTAATTTTTTGTATTTTTAGTAGAGATGGGGTTTCACCATGTTAGCCAGGATGGTCTTGATCTCCTGACCTTGTGATCCACCTGCCTTGGCCTCCCAAAGTGCTGGGATTACAGGAGTGAGCCACCGCACCTGGCCACAATTTCTCTCTTTTCATTGGGTAATAAAGGAAAGGACCATCTACAGTTACCAAGACTAGTTTATGGAGGGAGATTCATTCCCCTGTTTCTTTAGTGATGTGCACTGTATGGCATTCTGCCCCTTACCACAGTCCCATAGGAGCTGGGGTTCTGATGAATCAAAATGGGCCTTGGTCTCCACTGGCTGTAACTGGACATTAAGTGCTGGTCCAGGAGGTGACACTTTTTTCTGGAATATTTCTTGTCCATGTTCATGGGCTTGAACCTGAGAAAAATAAAGTACATTTGGGCTTATAAAAGAATCCCTGTGTTAAACGTCTTCTAACAACAAAGAGAAACTCCCATAGAAATGCAAAACTGGGGAAGGAAAAATCGAGTCTGATTTAATTGTAAAATGTAGTGTGGAATCAAACAGACAGGAAAGGAGACATAAATGCACACTGAATCAACAGCTCCTGCAAGCTAGATATGCAATCTCGGGCCTCTCCTCCCACTGTGGAACTTTATCCATTATGGAGGTCTTAGATCTCCCATCCCCTGTGCACCTGGAGTACTGCTTCATCAGTGCCTCTCTCCAAATCTTCTAGTATGGTCACTGCCTCCTCTCCACTCTCTGGGTAATGTTCATGTACCCAGGCCTGCAAATCTCCTGGCAGGATGGTCAGGAACTGCTCTAGCACCAGCAGTTCCAGAATCTGTTCCTTGGTATGGATCTCTGGCTTCAGCCACTGACAGCAGAGCTCCCGGAGCCAGCTCAGTGCCTCGCGAGGTCCAGGAGAATCCTGGTAGCAGAACTGCCTAAAACGCTGCCTGCAGAGCTCCTGCTTAAGGAGTTCACTTCTCTGTAAGCAAGTGTCCTGCCTGTGGATAAATTCTTCCTCTTCTATCTTCACTATCAGAAGTCCTTCATCCTCTGGAGAGTTCTGGGCTGCAGCTTTCTTTGGTTCTGTAGCCATCTGTGGATAGAATATATTATCAGAACTGCTTTGGAAAGGGTCTTTAGTTTCAAGAGTCCTCCTGAGGGATCAAAAATTACTATTACTGTCTAAGAAGATGAAAGACCACATAATAAAAATCGTCATTCTCCATTACACAAAAATTTACTGGGCATTTATTGTATGCAAAAGCACTGACATACTTGGTTTCTAGAACACAACTGTTAATGATTTCTACTTCAAGATAGCTTAATTTTTAAATTTAAAAATGAGATAAATTAGAAACAATAAACTTAAATGTAATGCTAAATATTAACAAGGTACATGTTATTAAATTTTAAAAGTCACAGAGAAAATAAGGATGAAAAAAGAAAAATGATAGAAGTGCTTCATAAAATAGGAGATGAGAAAAATACAGATGGTTGCAATGGTCAAGGGAAGCTTAATGAAAACATGAAATTCTGAAGAATAGGAAAGATTTGACTAGGATGCGGGAGGGAAAGAAATAGGAAATTACGAACAGAGAAACAGTCTGAACAATTGGGTAAGAGTAGGATTACAGAAGAGGGAAAGCAAAACGTTTAGTAGGTTTGTATAAGAAAATTATAGAGGCAAAGCTTGGAGATGTTACTGTAGAAAACATCAACTGTGAAGTTCATGAATTTGGAGTTTATCTTTTAGGCACTGGGGAGTCACTGAAGAGGAGTCAATTCTTTTGAGCAGAATGACCTGCTGAACACTGTGGAGATGAATATGTTCTTCATTTCTAGGGTGGGTGGCAATATGAAAAGATAGAGGCCACTGTATTCATGCAAGTATGAGGTTCTTTTTTTTTGTTTTTTGAGAGGGAGTCTTACTCTATCACCCAGGCTGGAGTGCAATGGCGCGATCTCGGCTCACTGCAACCTCCGCCTCCCAGGTTCAAGTGATTCTCCTTCCTCAGCCTCCTGAGTAGCTAGGATTTCAGATGCACACCGCCACACCTGGCTAATTTTCTTGTATTTTTAGTAGAGATGTGGTTTCACCATGTTGGCCAAGCTGGTCTCAAACTCCTGACCTTGTGATCTGCCCACTGCCCATCTCAGCCTCCCAAATTGCTGGGATTACAGGTGTGAGCCACCATGCCCGGCCTGAGGTTCTTTTACTAAACATTTCACTAAGTTGACTACTGACTGATGCAATAACACACATTTTATTAAGAATCTTATCACAAGCAAAGCATTGGGCTAGAAGTTGTACAGCAGTGGTTTACAAGAAAGTCTGAATATGACACTGGGCTTGCTGCCTAATCATCATATGGGATCTTTGGTAGAAACAGGTTCTTGGGCCCTACCTCTGGAGATGCAGACTAGGGGCCTGCTCCTAGAGATGGTAACTTGGTCAGTATAGTATATGCCTGGAAAATCTGTATTCTAATATACAGCTTAATGGATTAAACAAAAAGTCTTTGAGTTTGAAGAATAGAAAAGATTTGACTAGGATGCGGGAGAGAAAGAAATAAATTCAGCGGGAAGAACTAGTTGGGAAGAAATTATAAAACATGGATACAAAAGATTTAAATGAGAAAATGTTTCACATGACATATACATTGTACATGTTTGTTAAATGTTGAACGTTGAAGTATAAAATGAGTTTATGGTGGAGATACTGAATGTTCTAACGGTCCTGAGGTGGGAAGAGACTGTGAATGGTAGAAGGTATTTCCTAGAGGTGGTGGGTATTAGAAATAAATTTTCGGTGCAGCAAAAGAAATAGCACTCGAACATGAATTTTCTCATCAAGGCAATTTTGCTTCTATAGAAAGGTGCGTCTCGCAGATGGAGCAATGGTGAGAGCACACCTGATCAAGGGAGAGGAAGGGGTTCTTATCTCTGACGCAGGTAGTCCCTACTGCTATGTCATTCCCCTATTGGCTAGGGTTGGACTGCACAGTCTAAGCTAATTCCAACTGGCTGTTTTAAAGAAAGCAGGGGTATGAACCAGAGTGGCGGGGTGAGCAGTTTCAGTGGGAAGGACAGTTACAGAACAGGCGATTAAAGGTGATGCAGGTCAGAGCAGGTGACCAGGGGTGACTCAGGACAGAGCAGGTGACCAGGGGAATAGATGTGAACTACTGATTGGAACTGGTGGAAAAGGTTGTTTACTGAAACTAGGGGCAAGGAGACGAGGTTAAACTTTAAAGTGGAGAACAAAGAACTGAACATACTGACATACTGATACTTTGAAGAGAAATTTAGAACTCACTGTATTTAACATGGGGCTTAAATTGGACAATAAAGGATGAGAAAGATTCAGAAAGGAAAGGAAAGGAACAGAGTTGAGGAAGTAGGAATGAGCAGCAGGCTGATGGTGAGATCAGCTTGCAGGGTGTGATGGCTGGAGTGACTAAGAATTCTACTGCCTCTGTTAAGAAATTGCTCAACTCTAGTCTGAGTTCTTACAATTCCTAACACATACATATATGAATATATAAGTCCTTGTATTATTTTTAGTTGTTCGGCTGTTTTTTCATCAACTGATTGCTGTTCCATGAGGTTAAGGATCATGCATTATTAATTGTTCTTAAGGCTTCATATTTATGATTGAAAGGAAAAATTAGGAAAGTTTCAGATGACTTCTGTTTTGGATGATCTGCATTTAAGATGATAATAAGACATCTACTTGGAAAAATATTTCCAACAGAAACAATGATATTTCAATAATGGAAAAGAACTTGGAATGGGAAGACAGATTTTGACAAGTGTTGGGAACAGACCCCCAAATCTGGCCATAAACTGGCCCCAAAACTGGCCATGAACAAAATCTCTGCAGCACTGTGACATGCTCATGATGGCCTTGACTCCCACGCTGGAAGGTTGTCAGTTTACCGGAATGAGGGCAAGGAACACCTGGCCCACCCAGGGCAGAAAACAATAGCATGAGCGATCTGTGCCTTAAGGACATGTTCATGCTGCAGATAACTAGCCAGAGCCCATCCCTTTATTTCGGCCCATCCCTTTATTTCCCGTAAGGAATACTTTCAGTAAATCTTATCACTGGCTTGCTGTCAATAAATAAGTGGGTAAATCTCTGTTCAAGGCTCTCAGCTCTGAAGGCTGTGAGACCCCTCATTTCCCACTCCACACTCTATATTTCTGTGTGTGTCTTTAATTCCTCTAGCGCCACTGGGTTAGTGTCTCCATGACCGAGCTTGTCTCGGCAGACAAGATTCATGAAAAGGGTAGTTGAAGATATGTATCAGTATTAATTCTCCAAGAGTATGAAATAAATATCACAAGGTTCAGACTGAACCTTGGAAAACAAACAATTTGAGTGAGTATAAGTAAGAACAAAATTTATCAATGATAAAGAAAAAAAAGGGGGGTTAGTTCCATGGTATATTAACCAGAGAGTCTCAATCCCTTATATTTTACTGGGCCATTTCTTTGATATTTCTTGTTATGTTTCCTAGATGCACTAACCAAGTAGTGTCCTAATGCTTAATGAGCATGATCTCATTTACCATAGTAAGATGGGTGTAAAGTAGGCCCACATAATCCGAATGAAACTTCAATTATGCTGAGCAGCTGGTTCTATGACATGTTATCTCAGCTGACAGTACTATCTCCAGGTGTTTTATCACTTCTCATCTATTTAAAACCGAGTCCCCCTAAAGTTGGTAGCTTTAAACTAATAAATATTGATTAAGCATCTAGTGCCTTATAATATTGTGTTAGGAGGACTTACAAAAATGGGTAAGCAGATGTGTGAACAAACGCTAGGAGAACAGAGAGGAACGAGTAATTAATTATGATGAGAAAGTTGGAGGTTAAAGAGCAGGGCTCCTGATGGATGAACATGTCTTGGTGGGCATGTTGCGGGAGGGGAAGACGGGTGAGAGTTCTGTTGGTGGAGAGGGAAACAGTCAGGGGAAATCCGGTAGAGACCACAAAGCAGAACAGAGACTTCAAGGGGCATGCTGGTAAAGGCTCCCATAGTACCTTGCGTTTCTCAAGGGCAGGGGGTCAGTGTTGGTTTCACTGCATCCTCGGCACACAGGAAATACTATTTACCGTGTCAATAAATTTCAGGACAAGCGGGGTTGTCCCCAAGTGTCCTACAAAACGGCGGTTACTCTTCCCAAGGGAAGCAGGGGATTGGGGATGGTCCTCGCAGCAGTTTCTTTTCGCAGACAATGGCAGATCTGAGACATGTGGCACCCCTCCCCGTTCCACCTGGCTGGAATGGGCAACTCCTCTTACCAGTGACCCCAAATTCAGGATCAGCAGGACAGCCCCCACCCCACGCCACCAAGCCCTCAGCGCTCCACTATGACGTCACGCGCGGCGGCGGTAACTATGGAGACCGCCAAACCCTCACTAAATACGTAAGCGCGCCTGCCTTCCCAACGCCGAAGCTGGTTCTACCTTTCTCCGGGATTCCTCTGAGGGCCAAGGTCTGGTCACCCAGAGGCTGCTAATTTCAAAGGCAATATGAGAGGGACTGGATGTTTGGAGGGGTACACGGGGCTGGACATCTGGATCCCCAAACCCGGACTCACCTCTCGGACAGGGCTGATTCCGATCGGACACTTCCGGTGGAAGGACTGAGCGGCGCTACACTTCAAGGATTCCGTCCACAGGGACTTGTGAGTCTGCGCAGAAGGCGGGATGCCTTTGGACTACGATTCCAAGAATCCTTCCTGGGTCTCTTCGGGCGCAGACTTTTCGCCAAAGTCCTGAAGATCTCAGGGCTTGAAAGAGGGGGCATCTTTTTTCTCCATTGTAGTAGTGTGTCTTGCTAAATAACAGAAGGGACTCCTGAAAAGAAAATGACGTTGGCCGGGCGCGGTGGCTCACGCCTGCAGTCCCAGCACTTTGGGAGGCCGAGGCGGGCGGATCACGAGGTCAGGAGATCGAGACTATCCTGGTTTACGCGGTGACACCCTGTGTCTACTAAAAATACAAAAAAAAAAAAAAAAAAAAAAAATTGCCGGGCGTGGTGGCACGCGCCTGTAGTTCCAGGTGCTCGGGAGGCTGAGGCAGGAGAATCGCTTGAACCCGGGAGGCGGAGCTTGCAGTGAGCCGAGACCGCGCCACTGCACTCCAGCTTGGGTGACAGAGTGAGACTCAGTCTCAGAAAAAGAAGAAGAAGAAAAAAAAGATACACACTCGAGCACACATTTTCTCAGCAAAGCAATTTACTTCTATAGAAGGGTGCGTCTCACGGATGGAGCAATGGCGAGAGCACACCTGAACAAGAGAGGGGAAGGGGTTCTTATCCCTGACGCAGGTAGTCCCTAGTGCTGTGTCGTTCCCCTACTGGCTAGGGTTGGACCGCACAGTCTAAGTTAATTCCGATTGGCTATTTTAAAGAGAGCAGGGGTATGAGCCGGAGTGGTAGGGTGAGCAGTTTCAGTGGGAAGGACGGTTACGGAACAGGTGACTAAAGGTGACTCAGGTCAGATCAGGTGACCAGGGGTGACTCAGGACGGAGCAGGTGACCAGGGGAACAGATGTGAACTACTGATTAGAACTGGTGGAAAAGGTTGTTTACTGAAACTAGAGGCAAGGAGACGAGGAAAACGAGGAAGTTAAAGTTTAAAATGGAGAACAAAGAATTGAACATACTGACATACTGATTCTTTGAAGAGAAATTTAGAACTTACTGTATTTAACAAGGAGTTCGAGGCCAGCCTGGCCAACGTGGTGAAACCCCATCTGTACTAAAAATATAAAAATTAGCTGGGTGTGGTGGTGGGCGCCTGTAGTCCCAGCTACTTGGGAGGCTGAGACAGAAGAATCGCTTGAACCCGGGAGGTGAAGGTTGCAGTGAGCTGAGATCACGCCACTGCACTCCAGCCTGGGCGACAGAGCAAGGATCCATCTCAAAAAAAAAAAAAAAAAAAAAAAAAGTTTATTCAGGAATAGGAAATTGCAATAAGAACAGACGTACCAGAGTAAACTATGTTTCTATTCAGGGAGGTAAAGGAAGACAAAGGTTTTTAAAGGAAGAATGGGGAGGATTATTTAATTGTTTTGAAATCATTATTCTTGACTACAAAGATCGGTAACGAGGATGACACCAGTCTGAGGTTAGACAAACAGTTGCTGGGCGGATGTCCTTGCAGAGGTATTTTTGGTGTAAGATGGGTTTTGCAGTCATATGTGATAGTTTTCTTATGAGGCATACAAGCCTGAGAAGTGTCTCTTCATAGCCCTCCCTGGCTCTATCTGTCAGATTATTGCTTTTGTTTTTATTTTTTAACACTAGTGGGCCGGGCGTGTTGGCTCACTTTTCTAATTCCCCGCTTTGCGAGGCAAAGGCAGGAGGATTAACTGAACTCATGAGTTCGAGACCAGCCTGGGCAACATAGTTGGGACCTCGTCTCTACAAAAATAAAAAAAAAAAAAAAATTAGTTGGGGGTTGTGGAATGCACTTGTACTCCCAGCTACTCAGGAGGCTGAGGTGGGAGGATCGCCTGAGCCCAGGAGGTGGTGGCTGTAATAGTGAGCTGTGATTGCACCACTGCACTCTAGCCTGAGTGACTCCTGCCTCTATTTAAATCTCAGGTGGTGAAATTGAAGCCCACGCAGCAGGGTTGCAACTGAAACTTCATCTCTTCTGCAAAACCTTCCTGCATTCCCAGGCAACTTTTCTTCTGAGGCCTTGTTTGATTCATCCCCTTACCCCAGTGGAACTCAGATATTCAAAATGGTATTAATTAAAACCACTGGCTGTCATTGGTCCATGCATGGCCTTAAAGTGTGAACATTTTTTAATCCATTACCTAGTCTATAAGAACTATAGATTGACAACAACTTAGATTTAATACTACTCTTTTTCTAGTCCCTCTCTATACTACCTCTCATCCGAGGAAACACTATCACAAATTTTGTATTTGTTGTTCCCTTGCTTTTTAACAAGATGATTCTATTAGATATGTACTGTTTTGTCCCCCAAAAGTGGTGGCAGGGGAGTTCACACAAGGGAGTGCCCAAAACCGTCCTAGTTGGGGCTGGTTGGGATTCCAAAGAAAGGAGCACTATGTGCCAAGGTGATCTGTCCAAAGCATTTATTAAGGGAGCTTACGTAGTGTTGCAGGAGTCCTCCCCATGGGTGGTGAGAGAAAAGGGACATTCTACCTAGATATGTCTGCAGTGAGGGGGTCAGGGTATGGAGTTTATATAAGGGTTTAAAGAATTTGGCTCAGGGCCAGAGCTAGTTTCTTTCAGTGTTTTCAGTGACAACTTAGATACCTTTATCAGTGCCTGGGAATGTTCAAGACCCAAGTTTGGGTTCAAGCATGCTGGGAAAAATCTGCAGCTGGCTAGGTCACAGAGAGGTCAAGGCACTCTGATTTTCAGTCACAGAATAGTCAAGGCTGTGTGATTTCCAGTCAGAGATCCTGCAATCCATTTTCCTGACTGGCTCTTACATTCTTACATGCCCATCTCTTCCTATATGTTCCCTGAGCTGGTCAGAAAGGGTGGGATCATCGGCAATTTCTTTCCGCTGGCTTTATGAAACACTGCAAACAAAACCTACACTAACAGTAAATACAAGTGCACCTGACAAAATCTAAAATCACATTTTCCAAAAGGCTTCCTAGCAGAGCTTTCCACCAAGGACCCCATCCTGGAAAACATGACTTTGTGTAGACCACCAGGCATACCCTATGTGGTCAGTAAGCTGTAATTGCTTTCGTGAGTGAAGGACGGATTGATTAACTTCAGCTTCTTTGTCTAGAATATACACACAATGTTCACTTTTGTAAAGGGCACAGGTTCCCCCTTGCACAGATGTCAGCATCTCTAGGGCCATTTGGTTTTGTAGACCACTTTTTTCATTGCAGCTGTTTCAATGTTCAAGGCCTCCATACCATGTTTGGTGTTGTTCAAAGCTGTGGAGACAAATCTCTGAAGGGCTTCCAGCTTCTACACAGTATCAGAAGAACCTCCTGGAGGCACAAATATAGTCAATAAGTAATCCCACCAAGAAAAAACAGGTCTACTCCACTGACCTCTCCAGATGGACTCATCGAGGGATACAGGAATGGTGCCAGAGATTCTGGAGTCATCCAAGCCACCCCAGGGGAAGCCAGGGCTGGAGGTTAGTAGCAGAGAGCCACTGGGTGCCATCTGGGGCAATTCAGTATATTCCTTGCCTACAAGACTGTTTGTGACAAATCAATCTGTGACCTTAAGGATAATGGTGTGTTGGCATTGGGCAATTGGGAGGAAATCTAGGTACTAGGAGAATACCTTAGGTATTACCTGAATGTCTTTAGAGTGATTATGTTGTTCCCAACAGATCTATGCAACTCAAGAGAGCATCCTTGCTGTAAGGATGAGCTAAAGAAAGCCATCCCACATTTGCCTGTATGATCTCCATTGCCAGAACCTGGTGATCTTCAGGGCAGTTTTCACTTTGATGGTTGCCTCCTATGGGACATGTTTAGGGAAAAACTTAAATTTTGTCTGTAGTTGTTCAATGTCCTATCTCAATCACTCACATTTGCATGTGTGGTGTTAGAGGAATCTAGGGTACCTATTTATATGTATTGTCCGGTTATCCAAGTTTGTACAGAGATCCAGTCTTTACCCAGTAGTGGCTCAGTCCACCATGGAGTTCCTACATGGCTATTCAAGGGCATAAGACCAAACACTCAGCAGTTAGGTTGGCCATGCAGATGGGCTGTGTGATGGCCCCAGGCCAGGAAAACATTTTGGAAGGATTTCCAGGTGCCAGTGGGAATGATGTAACAGCAAAAGGAGAAGGCAACTCAAGCTAACAGTGAAATGACAAAAACTTATTAGAAACACATAGGGCGTCTCCCACCCTCTGGCATAATAAAGCTGGTATTAACTCTGCCTTGCTACAATAATTTTGGTTTCCTTGGGAATCTTCCAGGAGAGCTGTACCAGACCCTCTGCCCAGTGTGGGAGGAGTCGTAGATTCTACAGTGATAGGGCTGGATGACACCGTACTGGTGTCACTTTGCTTCCCACTGGTATGGAGGCACTGCCTGCCCACTGCCATTGTGCCTCCCCAGACCCTTCATTAAAAAGGAAAGTGAGGGTCAGGTCCAGAGAGATAGTGGCCTCCTGCCTCAGGGGAATAAGGATACCAATCCAGTTTGGTGGCACTTTCCACCCCAGGTCCCATCTCAATGTTCCCTGCCCAGGCTTTATGGTCAAGAGACCAGTATCTGGTTGAAGCTTATCCTACGGTGGGGTCATGACCTTGGGCCAAGTGGTTCTTTCCAGCTGAGGGCAGTTTCTGGAGAGGGGCTGAGAGTGAGGACTGTCTGAAAAGGGTACTAGCCACAACACTCCCAGCAACTGGAGAAATGCATTCTTCAGTCCTGAAAGGGGATCTGGGAGGCACAGCATGGTGTTCAGTAGAGGTGAAAATTGGAGATATTCTCTTTCTTGGTCTTCCTTGTACTTAGGGCAAGGGCATGTGTTCTGTTTGACTAATCAAATACAGCCTTCCTGCAATTTGAATCAAGGATAGGTGGTACAAAGAACTAGAAGCAGTGGAAAATCTCTCTAGTAGTGGTGGCAGTGGCAAAAATGTCCAATTTATGTATCAGCAGCGGCATCAAGCTAGCATAGGCATCCAACATCCAGGGCAGGCAGTGTCAGTGGCACAAGCTGCGAGACCCAGTGTTCAGTGACAATAACTTTGTTGGTCAGCCCCTGAGACGGTTCTATATGTTGTTTTGGCTGTGGGCCTCTCAGTCTAGTTCTCCAACCCTTCCAGCAATTTTTCAACTACCCAACTCTATCTTTTAAATCTCTCTCCCTGTAAATTATTATATCATATAAAATGGTTGAAAATATTTTTTACCAAGTTTGAAGAGATATTTTGGATTGTATGACTTAAAATTGGGATATACAGCATATGAAAAAATGCACTTTTTCAGGGCTCTGGGAGACATTGTAGACACACAAAACGGCCAGTTAAATCAGATACGAGCTCCAAATCAAAAGCCACAAAGGCATAAACTTTCATTACAGATATAGTCTACATATAGATAACTTTATGCATAGTCCAGAGTAAATGACAAATACAGAATTTTAAGCATTAAAATGACATTAATAGTATGCCAGACAATTCTTGGAAGACTAACATGAAGATTTGTATAGATATAGATGTAGACATAAATTTCACTTTTTACACGTGGGAATACAGACAAATTGTAGGAAATATATACAATATAATCATAAAATGTGCATAGGTGCAAAACATCAGAATGAGAAATAACTCTATCCCTCACTCTCATCAGTCTCTAATATAGACTCTACTACATTCAGGTTAATTTTTTCAATTGTTTATTCATACTAACATACCATGCTACCTCTTACCCACAAACCTTCCTTGTGTGTTTTGAATATTGTTATCATTCCTATGTAAAAGGTACCCATGTTCAGGACCCAGATTAACTGTCATCTTTTTCCTGAAGCTGTATTTGACCTTGTAAGCCCTCACCAATATCCTCTCTCTTTGACTTCACATTGCAGCTATGACTTGAATCTTTCATTACATAGTAATTTTATTCTACAGTGTTTTTTATGCACAACAACATGGCTACCTACTCAAGTCCACTCTGGGAGGAGAGCAGTCCTGGGAAAATGCTCCATTTTGTGCTCCGTGTGGTATATTCACATATTTATCTGAGCTGCATGTGATGTCTTAGTGATACATTCAAATGTTTATTTCATGTTTTTATTGTGATTTTTAGGGACTTTATATATAAATAGTTGCCCACATCAATAATATCTTAGGGAGCTCAAATTAATAATAAGATTATGTTACTCCTAGAGTTTGTAGTAAACTTAGGTTAGTAATAAGTCTAATTAGATATTTAATAACAGCTTTGCAATTATGATGAGAATGAAAATGATATTAAAATATGACTCCTGTTGAACTCCCTGCAGCCTGTATAAATCACTGGGAGAAGATTTTTCTTTGGCTTAGGGTCTTTTTTAAAGTCCCCTTCAGTTCATTGTTTCTTAAACTGTAAATGAATGGATTCAACACAGGTGCTACAACCATAAAAATGACTGATGCGGCTGAGTGTTTTTCAGTAGAGTGATTGGATAAGGGGCTCATATAGACCCCTGTTATTGCTCCATAGAAAAGAATGACCAAGGCAAGGTGAGATCCACAGGTAGAGAAAGCCTTGAGTTTTCCTTGGGCAGAAGGGACTTTCATCACAGCAGAAACAATGAGGATACAGGATACCAGGATACACACTGAAGGTACCACAAAGATCAGCCCCACTGTAGCCAGAACACTCAACTGATTAAGACTGGTGTTGGAACAGGACAGAGGGAGGAGAGAGTTGATATCACAGAAGAAATGGTGGATAACATTATCAGAACAGAAGTGCAGATGGGCCATCATAAGAGTGTGCAAGAGAGGGTTCAAAATGGCAATGACCCAAGGTACAGCTACCAGAGAGGCACAGAGGCGCAGGGCCATAATGGTGGAGTAATGTAAAGGGTGACAGATGGCCACGTAACGGTCATATGCCATCATTGTGAGAAGAAAATTGTCCATATTGGCAAACATCATACAGAAATACATCTGAGCCAGGCAGCCGGGATAGGAGATGGTTTGGGTTTGGGTTTGGATGTTCAGTAGCATCTTGGGGACTGTGGCTGAGGGAAGGCAGAGGTCTACCAAGGACAGATTGGCAAGGAAGAAATACATGGGTGTGTGAAGGCAGTGATCCGAGCCAATGGCCAGCAATATGAGTAAGTTTCCAAACAGCCCTGTTAAATAGAGACACAGGAAAAGTGCAAAGAGTAGCACCTGCTGTTGTTGCCAACTTGAGAAGCCCAGGAGGAGAAATTCAGAGATATTGGTTTGATTTTTCCCTTCCAGTGCTTGAATATATCTGCATGAAGACCCAGAGAATGAAATATTTTTGCCAGTAAAAAAAAAAGTCCCTTGTTATTTTTTATATATTCACCTAGTCTGGTACCACTTACTAAATGTTCTTTCTTCAGGCCATCCTACCTTCTCTCTGATGCTCTCTCTCAAACCTCACTGAACCTTAGGTATGTCCTACCTCATCAGTTGTCCTTACATATATCCTCTCTTACTGGAACCTCACCTTATCCAAGATGTCCATGCGATCTGTATATATCTCCCCTCAGTAAGCAGAGATTCTTTTCCTACTTGTGATGTTGTCACCAACTCTTGCATGTTCTGCCTTGTATATGACTGACTGCTGTGTGTTGAAATGCATCAATGAGTGACATACTAAATGACTTTATGTCATAAAATGAGATTTAAATGAAGAATTTTTCCAAATATTTTTCCAACACTATATGAACCCCCCTGCTTGAAAACCAGGCAGACACCTACCATTTAGGATTAATAAAATGAAAATAAATGATATTATTTATTCAAGATTCAAAAGAAAAATATGTTAATTTGCTTGACAAGTATAAAAAGTTAAGCCTCCAAAAGTACTTTACATGAACTGCGAACAATATAGGAAAATATTTACAAATAAGTTAAAAAGTTATGTAACATCCGAAGTTACATAATATATGTAGATAAAACTAAAGAAGAACACAGAGAAAAAGTTATGTGAAACAGGGAGGCAGATTTAAAAGATTCTCTTAATATTTTTGTAATATTTTAACTATAACTACAAAGAAGGGGTTCATGTATATAAAGTATATTATTACTTTGAGTCTTGCATTTCTGGGAGTTGCAGAAAACACAAAGTAACAGAAGACAGAGTTCTTGACCTGAGAATCTTGGAATCAGGTTGTAGAGGAAAAATATTATCATGGAAAATAATTAAGAAGACATTCGTGTACACAAAGGGGATAGTTTCAGAAGAACGGAGGACCCTGTAAGAGGGAGAAAAGATGGTGGAGAATGTGAACTCTGAAGTTAGCCTACATTGAAACCAGACCTCATCACTTGTGGGCTGAGTGATCAAGTCAGACTCTCACCACCATCTCTTATCTAGATAATTGCAATGAATTTCTTTCTTTTTTTCTTTTTCTTTTTTTGAGACACAGTCTTGTTCTGTCACCCAAGCTGGAGTGCAGTGATGCAATCTCTGCTTACTGCAACCTTGGCCTCCTGGGTTCAAGGAATTCTCCTGCCTCAGCCTCCCAAGTAGATGGGATTACAGGCACGTGCCACCACGCACAGCTAATTTTTGTATTTTTAGTAGAGACGGGGTTTGCCACGTTGGCCAGGCTGGTCTGGATCTCCTGGCCTCATGTGATTCTCCTGCCTCAGCCTCCCAAAGTGGTGGGATTACAGGCATGAGCCATGTGCCCCACAAATTGCAATGAATTTCTAATTGGTTTTCCTTCCCACAGAGTTTTCCCTTACAATCCAGAATTATCCTTCTACAAAAAAACTTCTCCACTTTATTTCTTAAAACATTCTAATTGTTTTTAATTGCCTTCAAACCAAATTCCAAATCCCTTATCATGGCATACAAGGTTTTTCATGATTCCTCCCGCTACAGGTGCATGCCACCATGCCTGGCTAATTTTTATATTTTTAATAGAGACAGGGTTTCTCCATGTTGGCCAGGCTGGTCTCGAACTCCTGACCTCAGGTGATCCACCTGCCTTGGCCTCCCAAAGTGTTGGGATTACAGCGTGAGCCACCGTGCTTGGCCCCATGATCTCTTTCTTACCTCTCTAGCCATCTCTTGCTATGATTAATTTGTAACCCTTAGAATTTTCTGATACACTGAAATTTTATGTCTACATGTTTTTTCTCATTTTGGAATTCTCTGACCACCCTATCTAAAGCTTCCCTCAAGACATTCTTTATAACATTGCCCTGTTTTTGTCTTCATATCACTAATCATTATCTGAAATTTTCTTGTCCTCCCCCACAAATATCTTTTTTAATTTTTAACTTGTAATCAGTAAAATGTAAAGTTCATAAGAACAGAAAATTTGTCTTTTAAAAAAATTACTGCATGTGTAGAATGTCTGGCATACAGCCGGGGCAGGTGGCTCATGCCTGGAATCCCCACCACTTTGGGAGGCTGAGGCAGGAGAATCGCATGAGGCCAGGAGTTCCAGACCAGCCTGGCCAACGTGGCAAAACCCCATCTCTACTAAAAATACAAAAATTAGCTGGGCGTGGTGGCACGTGCCTGTAATCCCATCTACTTGGGAGGCTGAGGCAGGAGAATCGCTTGAACCCAGGAGGCCAAGGTTGCAGTACTCGGTATGTATTTGTTGAATGAATGAATGAATATACTTATTAAAGATTCAGAAAATGTCTTCTGAAATATGTACTCTCAAAGTACATTTTATAATAATTTTTATCCTAGGCCGTACAGTATATAGTTGTTTTGGCTTTTTTTCATGATTCTTTCTTGTAGTGTTTTGGAAAGCACATGTATTGAATCTTATTCATAGTTATGTAGGAAAACCCAGTTTTATGAACAATGATTTATAGTTGCCTATGAAGTCAGACTGATTTTTTGGATGGAATGAGCTGCATGCCAAGGGATGTGAGACACCACTACATGCAACTCTATGACTGGTTCTCTATCCAGCCCCACTGTTATGTGTCTAAGCCAAAGGGTTGGAGAGTCTGGTGGTGAGAACTGAAGGACTCCGTTGGATGACTTTTCCATTGAATAACAAAGCATGAAAATAAAAGAATGAAAGAGAGGCATTCTATACACTTCTATGCGAAATGGAAGAAGGCTTTGGCATTTTAGACTATGGTGAATATGGAGCTCATGTGGGAATTTCCTGGGAACTCCCAGAAATAAATAAAGCAGTTTTTCATAGGCTGCAGTACGTATCATGGTAGATAAAATAACAGCCTCCTGTTTATACCTGGTCTTCAGGCTGACTAGTTTCAGGAAACACGAGTTATAGTTGTATCATACCACTTGGCACAACTCCAGCCACATAGCATTAGTTTAATCAATGTTCTTTAACAACTATGGAGATGGCAGGAGACAGGGTTTTCACTATGGAATATCAAGGGGACATACATGAAGAGGAGGACAAACTGAGTTTTGCAGGAAGCAAAGGGATTAAAATATTAAAAGTTCTTTCTGGAAGGTTTTTATCTCACTGTGTCCTCCTTTACCTTTATATCTCATGTTGGGTACCACAGAAATCTCTGTTTTTATCATTTTCCATAATTTCTATTTAGAGTCCCCAGAAAGTTTTCAAATGAACTTTCTGCCCTCTCCCTGGTGAAGGGAGATCCTCTGATGTAGACTGCTCATTACTACTGCTCTGCCAGTGCCTATTTTAATGAAAGAGATGCTAAGGTCAGGGCATTGATCCTCTCAGAGCTGCTTTTGACAGGCAGCCCTTTGTTCTCTGGAGCCCAAAGTGCCAATACCTTTTTCCATTTTGCGTATAGGTTGTGGAATTCCTCTCTACCTTGACAGTAACCACTTTTAGTGTGTGGATCCTTCACTTCTGCTTAAAAGACAGATTTCCAACAGAAAACAGCTCCTGTCGTCTTCTCCCTACTTTCATAAAAGTCTGCCCTTTCACTCAGGGGACTTTGAGGGAGATGGGGAATAGCCAAGTAAAATGGGGTTAACTCTTGAACAGTGGAGGCATGAAATTTAAAGATTTGAGCTATGGTCACTTTGTGCTCTGTAGGCTGAATAATAGAGGAAACCTGCCTGCGGAGAGGGATGAATAAGTAGATTTATAGAAAAAGGGAAAAGAGTCACAGAATGCTGCTTCAACTATGACTCGTTGCTTAATATCTTTGACCATCTAAAGAGATTTTCACTTATTTATTTTTCCTCCCACCTTTGCACCTTTGACTTTCTTCTCTACCAAATTGGATTCTTTCTAATCTCAGTTCTGAAGACACAAGTATCTTCCTTTTTGTTCATGACCTTGGGCCAAGTTCATACTCATTGGCATTTCAGGCTTCATTTACTCAGCTTTTTCAACTACAGGTTTTTTTTTTTTTTCACCCAGGCCTATTATTATCTCTTATCCTAACTCTTTGTATGATTAGGTTGCAGAACTTATCAAACATTGAGAATGTATAAAAGGCTACTCTGGAAAACAAATATCCTGGAAAAATTAAAAGGCTTTTCAGTAATTTATAGGGCACATTAAAAAAGGAGTATAGACACATAGAAATACTTTTGGTGCAGGATCATGAGTATTTATTGATCTCATTAGTGCAGGAAGGTAGTGGCAGTAGTGATGAGAGTAAAGACATTACCCTTCTTTCTCAGTTTTCCATAAAGCAAATATTTTCCCTGTTGGAAACATGATACAACAATTTAAAGTACGCAAAATCAGCTGAATAATTTCTATGACTGTATATTTTTTACAAAGATATAAAAAATGTAAAGACAAGAGTTACCACTATCAAGTACTCTATGCCACACTAAATAAATATTTTCAGTTTGTTAATCCTCACAACTCTAATGTATATATCACATATCTTCATTAGTTTGCTGAAACAGAGTTTTAGTAAAGCCAGAATCTGAATTAAGCCTTCTTGATTTGAAATCTAGCCCACTCTTCACTAAGCTACCACAGCATCTAGGATTTCACACTTCACAGAGTCGGCTGCTATTAATCAATTCATTCATTCATCCCATGAGTAGTTATTAGGTACCTACTGTATTTTAGTCAATGCCTGTTGACCTTGAGTGAAGCCTAAACTTGTTTAAGACATGCTTTCTCCTTGTTTCTCCAAGCCTGCTCACTTCCCATTGTACTTACCAGATGCTCATATCAGTGCTCTCAGGCAGGGATGTTAGTTTCCAAGTCTCACTCAGAGGGAATGGAAAATACAAAAAGGGGAGAATGTTGCCCTTCCCCCTGGGATGCACAAGGGCGAGGGATGGAATGATTCTTGGGCAGGGTATATCTGGTGCAGTGAGAGCTAGAGTGATCAAAGGACTCCCTCACATTAAAATTTATAGCTTCTTTGCAGCTCCTGGGAACTCAATCTTGATAAGCTCCCTCAACTCCAGTAAAAATTACTTCATTCCCTTGTGGCTTCCCCAATTGTGACTGTAAGCATAATGTACCTGGCAAACAATTCCTCAGGGAGATTCAAGGATTTAAATGGTCTGAAGGTTCTAGGAAGGATTGTCTAAAAGTTGACTGTTTTTCTAGGCTACTCCTTTCCAGGTCCTTTGGCTAGAGAAAGTCTTTCTTGGTCAAGGGAATCCTTGGTGCTTTCTTTCTTGGTGCTTTCTTTGGTCTGTGGCCATTGACATTTCCTGGATCCTGGCTTCTTCAGCACTCAGTCCAGTCATGTAAAAGACAAAAAGAAAAGGAAATCACCACAATGTTGTTCCTTGGGTCCTGATATCTCTAGCCAGTCTGCCTTCTTTTCTCCATCTTTTAGAGTATTCTTATGTTTGTTTTATATACAATTTCCTAGATTTTTAGCTGTACTTTTTCAAAGCACATATTTTGCACTTTTGGAGATGATCCCTAACATGAATTGAAAGGCTCTCTTATTGAATAATCTAATATTTGCAACCAAGTGTTAGCAAGGCCATCTCCCACCAGGTCCCTCCCTCATGGGAATTACAATTCGAGATGAGGGTTGGGTAGGGACACAGAGCCAAACCATATAATATACAAACATTTATTTTTGTCCCTGATGAAAATCTCCATTTCTTCATAGTATTCAAATTACCTTTCTTCTTTAGCTGTGATAACCAGCTATCAATTTTTGATCTTTTATTGTGTAATAAATTAACTCCTTAAAGAAATGTGTATTGAATACCTGTATGTATTGAAATATATATGATGTGCCAGCACTGTAGTAAGCTATGGAAAGATAAAGGCAAAGATGTCTTACCTTTCTTTCCTTCTCCCAGTAAAATCCAGAGCTTCTTGAGTTTAATCTGCTGCCATTAATTATTCAGGTTTATTTTGGGGGGTAGAGAAACCTGGCACCACAAATACTAGATAAATTAGTATCTTCCCCAGAGACCTTCATTCACTATCTTCAAAATGCTTTCAATTAAAACGACTTCCTTCCATCTCCTTCCGCTTGCTTAACGCAGGTATTCCCTGAGTCTGGCACTGCTCTGTCATTTTTTTAATGGTCATGGTTTATCAAGTCAACAAGGTTCTGGAATCAGGTCTAGTTAATACATCACATTCTTTCTCTGTACATTTGTACTCTGGTGAGGCTGTGTTGTGCTTGCTGTTTATTAGAAACTACCACTTATTTCCAGAATATTGTTTTGACCCTCTTAGATTCTCATTTAATTATCAAATATTAGGCTGGGTGCAGTAGCTCACACCTGTAATTCCAGCACTTTGGGAGGCCAAGGCGGGTGGATTGCCTGAGCTCAGGAGTTCAAGACCAGCCTGGACAACATGGTCAAACCCCGTCTCTACTAAAAATACAAAAAGTTAGCCTGGCGTGGTGGCACATGGCTGTGTCCCAGCTACTCAGGAGGCTGAGGCAAGATAATCACTTCAACCCAGGAGATGGAGGTTGAAGTGAGCCAAGATCGTGCCACTTCACTCTAGCCTAGGTGACAGAGCGAGACTCTGTCTAAAAAAAAAAAAAAAAAATTATCAAATATTAATTATGTACTTTTTTCCTTTCTTGTTCTTTGAAACCCTTGCTGGGCTTATGTCTGTTCAGGACTCCAGTTCATTCTGTCAGTCTGTGTTTTTTACTTTTTTGACAGTTGGATAACTAGAGTCATTTTTTAAAAATTGTAGTTGGGTAACAAGTGCTCTTTTTTGGGGGGGAGAGTTGATTGTTTTTTTCCCTAACTTCATTTTCCCTGTCATCTCACCTCTTCTTTGTTTTTTATAGCCACATTTCATTTACAGTAAATTACCTTAATTTTATTTTAAATTCAGTAGGAATTTTTGTGATTTTTCAATATTAACAATGATATTTCTTGCCTTAGGGATGTCCCTCAACAACAGTGCATGAAGGAATCTCCCAGAAATCTAGATTCCATATTCCAGGAGCCATTTTATAAATGGCATTAGAATCAACGAGCACAGCAACCCTGGATTCCACTTTTCTTTCAAATAAGAGAGACTTCCAATAGTAAAGATAAAGGAAGAGAACACCTGGGAATATTAATATAATTTGAAGTGGAGCTTTTCTGGGCAAGAGATCTTGTGCTGGTGCTTTAGGCAATTTGATGAGTCCTCTTCTAGGGTCTCTGGAAGCTTTCTTGTAGGTGGCCATGGTCTGATATGCACACCAGGAGCAGAGCTTGGAGCTTCTGATGTTGGAGCAATTGCTGACCATCCTGATGAGGAAACTGCAGAGCTGGTTTTGAGAACTACTTCCAGAGAACAGGGAGAAGGTGGTTGGTCCATTGGTGGAATGAGAGAGAATTTGATGAGCTGAGACAGTAGGCAGGAAGGGAGAGCTTGGAATTGTGGGGGTGGTCAGAGATTTGAGTTTTTAGGATCCATGAGCACAATAATGCAAGAAGAGATGTTTAATTTAAATCTACAGAAGATTGTAAGCTGGTATTATATTGTTGGAGGTGAAGAATGTCAGATGACAAGGGTTTCCTTTTTGTGTAGAATGAGAATTGAGAATAAAGATAGCTTCTAATTTTATATCCAGTTATGCCTGTTGAAAGAGATTGTTAAACCACGTAGTATTAAATAAATACTTTTAAGAACCTGTGTCTGCTAAATGCTACAGGAAATATAAATAAATCACTATATGTCTCACTCTAAGAAGATTTACAATGGAATTGACAAGTAAAAACAAAGAGCAAATAAGTTAAATAAGTTGTAAATGAGAATGCAAGAAACTAAAAAAGATGATGCATGATTAATTGCCAAATTAATGCGGTAGGCCATTGTGTTTGAGCTCAGAGAAACATGAGAACAAATTGATTGGTTTGGTAAGCTTCCAAATAATAGAACTTGAGCTGAACATTGCAGGATGTGAATCTTTGCCTAGATGGAGAAGAGTAGGGAGAGCTTTTCAAGCAAAAGAAAAAGTCTAAGCACAGAGTATGCTTTACTGGAGGAGGAGGATTCATGTAGGGTGGTTGCTTAAGAGCTATATTGGGAAAGATCAAAGAAGTTATAGCCCAACTTTTTTTTTTTTCTTTTTTTGAGACAGGGTCTCACTCTGTCACCTAGGCTGGAGTGCAGTGGCATAATCTCAGCTCACTGCAGCCTCAACCTCCTGGGCTCAAGGGATCCTCCCACCTCAGCCTCCCAAGTAGCTGGGACTACAGGCACGCACCGCCATGCCTGGCTAATTTTTGTATTTTTAGTAGAGATGGCTTTTCACCATAATGCCCAGGCTGGTCTTTAACTCCTGAGCTCAAGCCATCTGCCCGCCTTGGCCTCCCAAAGTGCTGGGATTACAGTTGTAACCCATTGCACCGGCCAGCCCAACTTTTTATAAAGGATCAGACAAGAAAACAGAGACAGACACAGATACACAGGGAGAACACTATATGACAACAGAGGCAGACATTAGAATAATGTGTCTACAAGCCAAGGAATACTAAAGATTTCTGGCAGCACCAAAAGCTAAAAGAAAGGTGTATAACAGATTCTCCCCTAGAGCCTTCAGAAAGCATAGCCCTGCTGACACCTTGAAGGAGGGAGTGGCTAATAGCATGCCATGATTGATGGTGACCTAGGAAAATGAAGAAAAGGTGTGACTTTAGCCAGAAATGCTCGTAGTTCTTTGCATTTACATAATGCTTTACAATTTATAGTGCATTTCCACATTCTTCATCTTACCACAACACTGAAGGACAATATTATTCTTATTTTACAATTGTGCATACTCGCATACTCTGAAATAGGGAGGTTAAATTATTTATTGTAGTGGCATAGCTTCTAAACAATGGGGCCAAGATATGAACCTTGATATGCAGACTCCAATGTTAAGCTCTTTCCTTAGAACTATGGCATATCTTTTACAATTCCTTTGAATAAGCCCCCACTCTCACTTACTAAGTAGAGACTAATGATCAGCAAAATGTGGCAATCAACTTTTCTTAATGTTTTAGTCAGCTTGCTGTCCATTTAAAGAGTTTCTCATTGTGATTGTCAGTTTCATGTTTACAATTTTTAATTTTAGATGTCATTAATTATCATAACTTAATTATATAAGAATTATAGCATTGGTCTCAAAATGACCAACAGTAAAAATGTTAATATGTTAAAATAGAAATTAGCTAACTGGCTGGGCGTGGTGGCTCACGCCTGTAATCCCAGCCCTCTGGGAGGCTGAGGCAGATGGATCACCTGAGGTCAGGAGTTCGAGACCAGCCTGGCCAACATGGCGAAGCCCCGTCTCTACAAAAATACAAAAATTAGCCATGTGTGGTGGCGTTCACCTGTAATCCCAGCTATTCAGGAGGCTGAGGAGGGAGAATTGCTTGAGCCCAGGAGGTGGCCATTGCAGTGAGCTGAGATAGCACCACTGCATTCCAGCCTGGGTAACAGAGTGAGACTCCGTCTCAAAAAAAAAAAAAAAAAAAAAAAAAAAAAATTAACTGTTTTAAGGTTTCTCGTATATTCAGCAACCTAAACACAGCCATTCATTGGTCAAATAACATATAGTAAATCAAATTTTGGGAGCTTTCTTTCTTTCCCTTTTTTTTTTTTTTTTGAGACGTTGCTCTGTCGCCCAGTCTGGAGTGCAGTGGCGCGGTCTCGGCTCACTACAAGCTCCGCCTCCCAGGTTCACGCCATTCTCCTGCCTCAGCCTCCCGAGTAGCTGGGACTACAGGCGCTCGCCACCACGCCCGGCTAATTTTTTTTGTATTTTTAGTAGAGACGGGGTTTCACCTGTGTTAGCCAGGATGGTCTTGATCTCCTGACCTCGTGATCAGCCTGCCTTGGCCTCCCAAAGTGTTGGGATTACAGGCGTGAGCCACTGAGCCCGGCCCAGGAGCTTTCTTAAGTACTTGTTTTGTGCATATGGGTATTTGAACCTGTGTGTTAGGCGGGGATGATAGAAATGTAGCATGTGGTCTATGGGATCTTTTCACATGTTTTAGGCTTTTAGAGTTCACAGTCGTTACTCCATGAGACTATATGTAATCATTTTTAGGTTTCAGCAAATTTCCAGAGACAAAATAGTTTTGGAAGGAGTTTTCAAGACCCTCACAAGGGCAAGGAGTGTCCAGCTCCAGTCTGTGAAAACTCTGCTTCCTTCCTTCTCCCCTCCCCTTTAGTCCCTTCCCCTCCCCTCCCCTCCCCCCCCATCCCCTCACCTCCCCTCCCCTTCCTTCTTTCTTTTTGACAAAGTTTGGCTCAATCCCCAGGCTGGAGCACATTGGTGCGGTCTCGGGCTCACTGCAACCTTCACCTTCCAGGCTCAAGTGATCCTCCCACCTCAGCCTCCTGTGCAGCTGGTACTATAGGTATGTACCACCAGGCTCAGATAATTTTTGTATTTTTGGTAGAGACAAGGTTTTGCCATGTTGCCCAGGCTGGTCTGGAGCTCTTGAGCTTAAGTCATCTGTCCACCTCTGCCTCTCAAAGTGTTGGGATTACAGGTGTGAGCCTGGCCCTTCTTTTTGCTTTTGAATATAATTTTTTCACCTATGTTTGCATTTATAAAAACATTGTTTTACCGATTTTTGAACTTACATCAAGAGACTTGCGCCTTTTGCTGAGCATTTTTGTGTGAAGGACATCTGTTTCAATTTGTGTAGCTGTAGTTTACTAATACTGTTGTATAGTACTCTGTTATATGAATATGGCACAATTTACCCATTTTACTACTGATGGGCATTTGGATTGCTTCCAGTTTTTCACTAATACAAACAATGCTGCTATGAGCATTCTTGTACATGTCTCCTGGGGCATATGACCAAGTATCACTTTAGGGAATATTTAACTTTGGAATGTAATTGCTGGTTAGCATTACTAGATAATACCAAACTGCTATCCAGTATGATTGTGCCAATAAATACTTCCAGCAGCAAGGGTGAATTGTGAAGGAAAGAGTTAACAGCAGGTCAAATCCCCTCCCTCCTCTGGACACCCTAAGCAGTACTGGCCTTTACAAGACCTTCTTCTAAATATTATGATGGGATTTAATTAGTAGGGAAATAACTGAGAAAGTTCTAATCTAAGACTATTTTTAGCAGGAGATAATTTATCTCTCTAGGCTATTATAAAGAAACCTGGAATTTATGAATATCTGGAAAGCAGCTGGCTGTGGAATGAAAGTTAATCACAGAAGCTCTCTACGCTTGTACAACTAACTAATAAAAACTAAGATGCTTCAAACCTAAGTGTTTTTCTTTGAGCTAGCTTATGTTGCTAGTTAGTAATCATCTATTGCTCTTAACAAAATGTGTTTCAGTCTGGAAAAAGGGAGTTTTTAAATTGAAGTTGCACTTGACATTTAAGGCCAAACCTTTCCAAAGTCAGACATTGTTATTTATGTCTGCCTTTTGCCTGTTTAGTGGAACAAAGATAAATTGTTTTGAAAATAGATTGGCTGGGCACGGTGGCTCACACCTGTAATCCCAGCACTTTGGCAGGCCAAGGCGGGTGGATCACGAGGTCAGGAGCTCAAGACCAGCCTGGACAAGACGGTGAAACCCTATCTCTACTTAAAAAAAAAAAAAAAAAAAAAAGCCAGGCATGATGATGGGCGCCTGTAATCCCAGCTACTCGGGAGGCTGAGGCAGAGGATTGCTTGAAATCGGGAAGCAGAGGTTGCAGTGAGCCAAGATCGCGCCACTGCTCTCCAGCCTGGGCGGCAGAGCGAGACTCCGTCTCAAAAAAAAAAAAAAAAAAAAAGAAAAAAAGATTAATAGATCCTCAAACTTGACTTCAACAGACAAAATACCCATCAACTTCATTCGACTTTTTCTTTAAGAATTATTTAAAACTATCCTGATAAACTCAGAATCACTTGAAACTGAAACTTAAATGCAAAGGCTATCCTAGTTCAATTCAAACAAATCATGTAAGTTTCATTTTAAAATCAATAATTTGGATATAACCTGAAAAATGTTATAGAGGATTTGTGATTTTTTCTTCGTAGCCACATTAGAAGTTTAGTAGTAAATGTGGTGATTTCCTCAATTATAGTGATCTTAAAGATTTGAATGTGCCTAAATTATTACTCTGTGATTCCTTATAAATTGGTTATGAATGAAATTAAGTGAAAAATGCATTTCTATATTTATACTGAATACTAGGTAACTGAATTAATTCTTATTTTAAATATATATGTTTTTTTTGCAATTGTGAGGAAAAAATCTTGTTATTTAAAAAATATCTTATCTTGCTTTTTTTTTTTTTTTTTTGTAAAATACCTAAGCCATTCAACGACAACAGCTAAGATCGCTGGGGAGATCTAGGGAGTTATCTGTCTGCTGTCAAACACATGAAATCATATAAAAGACAGATTAGATATTCTCTGGCATTCTCCCCTATTTTCATTTTCCCTGACGATTGTCATCCCTGGACAACTCAGTGACATCAGCTAATTAACAGCATAGGACATACGTTCCCTAGAGACTTCAGCCTTGTTTCTCTCTGTGCCAACCCAGCCACTGGGCAGCTTCATGCCACCCTCTCCCTGTTGCTCGTAAGGATCTCTTTGTCACATAACCACGTCCTTGTATTCAGGAAATAATAATGAGAGCTCAAAATTGCCTTCCTTCATCTCCCTACCTCCTGTGGGCAGAATGCAGATCTCTAATACCATGTGAAGATGTGTGAAGTCATCATGAGAAAGCATCTTCTTGCTCAAGACATACTTCTGAGTAAATCAATGCTGGCATCATCAATCTATTGTACTCATGGCACACAACCTTCTTCCTTATTCTAGGTATCTATGTTCCAATCTTCAGCACTGTATTAAAGAGAGCAGCTTGGAAATGAGCTTAGGATCCACAGGTCCTGGGAAATAGCTTAGGACCCATAGATAAAGTTGGTGAAGGTGAGTAAAATGGAACCTCATCTATGGGTTGCTTTAAGAATTGGTGAGTTAGCTTATTTTCACATTCAGTGGTTCTTGAAAGGGAAAGCTAAATCGGTTAGCATATATGTTGATTGACAAAAGTAACAGAGTACAGAAATTCACCAAATATAAGACCTAAATTTAATTGTTGATTTTAGAAGCCTATTGGCTTCATTCCTAGATATTTCATTTTATTGCAGTACATTCATTATACCTCAGTATGCACATATGGAAAATAACTTAAATTCTATCATATTTAGCTGTAATAAAATATGCCTTTCAGTAATAGAATAATAGTATGTGTATATGTAAAAGTATTAGACTGTATGCTTACATTCTTTCTGTTTGTCTCTTACATAATTATGTAACATTATAATTACTTAATATTCATTTTCTATGTTCTCCTTAAACTTGTCATTTCCAATACAGTAATAAATTCATTTGCCCTTCATTTATACATACTCCATTGCCATCAGAGGCCAGTCCTAACATATCTGAGATCAGCTCAGACCTATGAGGCAGAAGCATTGTTAAAGCAATAGTGATTCAGTCAGTACTGAGGCTAAAATTTTGCTAGCACTTTTTCAGGATTTATTCAGGAACTGGACAAGGCAGTTTGCGTGTCGAATATATCAGTGAATATTATATAACTTAAAATATCTTAAGTGTAGACATTATCTTGAGATCTTTTGCCTTTAAAATGCGTAATTTGCATGCTGAATATTAGTTAAAATGAAATATTTATCTTCCGTTAACCTGTAGATTTGTATTGTATGTCAGTATTGTATAGTTATTGTGTATTGTAAACTACTATCTCACTATCTGACATGTCAGTCCTAAGCATTTAACCTCTCTAATTTGATGCCTATTCTTTAATTATTATTGTAAAATTTATATTCTTGTGATATGTCATTTCCCATTATATTCTTTTTTATGGTAATTTTTACATAGAATGCCATGTCGGTTTGTTTTATATAATTATTTTTATTTTACCTATTTTAAACTTTTTTTCTACATATATATTATCTTCACTTTGTGGCATTTTCAATTTTTTTTTTGTATCTCACATAATCATTTATGTGTAATTTTTTTTTATCACAGGACTTCCCTATCATGTCATAAGGTGATGGTTACTAAAAACACCATTCTTTGTTTCTGTACCTAGGATGAATGTGTCTGTAATTTCCAGTTGTATTATTCATATGGTTTGTCTAATCTATTATTCTTACTGCATTAAGTCAATTGGCCCTTGTCTAAACTTAGATGATGATTTCTTGTCAAATTCCACAATTCCTTCAGTGTAGTAGAAATAAAATAAAATGAGGCTGGGCTTGGTGGCTTACACCTGTAATTCTAGCACTTTGGGAGGCTGAGGACTTTGAGCCTAGGAGTTTGAGACCAGCTTGGGCAACATGGTGAAACCCTGTCTCTACAAAAAAATGCAAAAATTAGCCAGGTGTGGTGGTACACACCTGTGGTCCCAGCTACTAGGCAGACTGAGGTGGAGGGATCGCTTGAGCCTAGGAGGTCGAGGCTGTGCTGAGCTATGATCACACCACTGCACTCAGCCTGGGCAACAGAGTGAGAACCCATATCAAAAAAAGAAAGTCTCATTTAACCTTAGCTAAAAAATATATTTCTTTTCTTGGAGGATTATTTCCTTTTGTTGTGGTGCAAACTGCTTTTGGAGGGCTGGATGCCAAGTAGGAAAGCAGGGAGGAAACATTTTGACTTAAATCAGCAGGATACACTTGGGAATCAATGAAAGACTCCTTCTTGCAGCTACATCTTTCCCATATCCAGTGCTAACAAGGAAAACAATTTTCCTATTTGTAAGGAGGAAACTTTTTAAAAGTTGGAAGATGGACTATGACATTAGTATCCTATTACCCACTAGCATAGTCTCTGGAGTGGCATTGGAAACAATTGTAACATACAGAAAGAATCACATTTTTTTGTTCTGTTCTAGTGAGTGTCTTCTTTGCCTGGTATAATTTTACAAGTGTAAAAATCATACCAATTTTTACACTTGTCAGATCAGTAGCATTCAGCATTCTTTTATTAATGTATATTATCCTGTAAAACAGCACATGGTTTGTATGACATCATCTCACCAGGTTGTGATCTTTTATCATATGCCTTCCTGGTGCTTATTGATATCATAACATTAAAATTTATTATTATTTTTTATTTTATTTTATTTTGTTTTGAGACGGAGTCTCACTCTGTTGCCCAGGCTGGAGTGCAGTGGTCTGATCTCAGCTCACTGCAAGCTCCGCCTCCCAGGTTCATGCCATTCTCCTGCCTCAGCCTCCTGAGTAGCTGGGACTACAGGCACCCGCCACCACGCCCTACTAATTTTTTGTATTTTTAGTAGAGATGGGGTTTCACTGTGTTAGCCAGGATGGTCTCGATCTCCTGACCTCGTGATCCACCCAACTCAGCCTCCCAAAGTGCTGGGATTACAGGTGTGAGCCACTGCGCCCGGCCATTATTTTATTATAGTGATGATTATCTTGATGTTTTTCCTTGGATTAGTTAGCATTTTATTTTTGCCCTTCTTCACTTTGATGAACACCTTTTATTAGATACATTTTGAAAATTTGCCAGCAGTTGATTTTAGATGAGTAGATTATATTTCTGTATGTATGCATTGTTTGTTTTTATTCACTCTCCTCACCAGGTGTAATCAGGGCAATGTAACCTTTCATTGGACTTCTATATAGTTTCTATTGTTTTTATAACAAATTCTTTTATTAGAATTTTGTGCATAGTTTTTTTGTGGCTATCACTGATCACAACCTAATAAGAAATTAAGGGGATTGTGAAATATGGTGAAATGTTACTCCTCTATGTTATGTGTGATTGCTTCCTCTGAATTTTAATATATACTTTTGATTGAAGATAAAGTAGTGTGGTGATTAAAAGCATGGACTTTGATATCAAAGGGATCTGGATTTGTTTTAAAACATTTAGGGGTCTGGTAATGTTGGATGAGCTACTTCAGTGCTTCAATCCATTTCCTTATATGTAAAAAGAGATGGTGATAAGAAAAATTAGTTGAAATTATGCATGTAAATGATTTAGAACATACAAAACACTCAGCAATACCAGATAATATTATTAATTGTAAGTAGCGTATCAGTTTAGCCTTCAACTTTTGGATACTTTTTACATTTTTCAAACTTCAAATGTGAAAGTTTAAAAAAATTAAATATTGTTGGATTTTGCCAAATAAGTACTTGTACACATTGTTGCTTTGGGATTGAGAGTGCAGTGAGATCAGTTTAACTAATGCTTCCTGTATATGATGTATTAAATTTCTATTACGTGTACTTGTACATTTTGAGACACCTGATTTTTTTTGTTGTTGTTTTCTTTGCATATAAATTGTGGAATGAGGAAGACATTTATGTCAGTGATAGAGAACTTTTCCCAGTGGCCTCCCTACCACCAACTCTTCTTCCATTTGACATTTTCTTTTCTCTTATTCAGATTTATTAACATTTATTTTATGCCTATTTTGTATCAATTTCTTTCACACCCTAATGGCTCTACGTACAAACCTGTTTCATATAAAGAAAGTCTTAGAAGAGTTAAGGATTTATTGTATTTCTAACCATTTGATGTAATGAAACTGAATTCCTCATCTTTGATGCTGCTTAGATCGGTGTGGGACATGCTCATATGCTACTAAGGAGCTGTATGGAAATGATAATCAACTGACCTTGAAGCTGGCAATGTGTTTGGTATAGTATAACAAATTCTTCAAGATAGCTCACAGAAGTGTGCAAATATAAAATTAACCTAATGTAGGCAGATGTTTTTAGATTCTTATAAACCCAATATACTATTCTTAATACATTTTCTTACTTTTCGTTTTATATGTCTTTGACCTGCCATTATTTTGACAATTCACCTGTCCTAAACTCTATGTATTTATGTATTTAGTTGATAACTTTTTAAGATGCTCATCCTGATTAGAATGTTGATAGTGAATGATTCTACCTCCTTTAGGAATTCCTGTCATTCTGGTTGTTGATAATATGTGAAAGCGAAATCCATAGAGGTAAAAGGAAAGTGCTGCCCACTGGATATTAGAGTAGTAATTTCAGGTGACTGTGCATAGGCAATACATTTTTGGAATTCTTGTTAAATTGGTATGATAATTTTGGCATGTTGGGGGCAAGAGATAAGCACTGTAATTGAATAGCAAATTCAATGAATTTCAGACTCTGTCTGATTGAGCATTTCATTATTTTGCTATAATACAGAAAAATCAGGATACTGTTCATGAATATATTAGGTAGAGAGGAAATTCTACCAAAATGTGTGTATGTAGCTCTACTGGTGATATTTTGAATTCAATTTGATCCTTTGTATAAGCACATTCTAGGTCCTATGTCTATATGCGAATTCATTCTAGAGAATATTTTTATTATATTCTATAGCATGTGAAGTATATGTAATTTCAGTTGTGTAGAGTTATATATAACTATAGATAATATAATTATATATAACTATAATTATTATGTATATATTAGTTATGTATAACTAATATTAATATATGTTATCTATTATATATTTATATTTATATATTAGTTATATATGACTAATATATGTTACATCTAATATAATATATAATATATTAGATATTATATATATAATATATAATATATTAGATATTATATATATAATATATAATACATTAGATATAATATATATAATATATAATACATTAGATATAATATATAATATATTAGATATAATATATAATATATAATATATTAGATATAATATATTATATATAATATATTAGATATAATATGTAGTATATAATATATTAGATATAATATATAATATATAATATATTAGATATAATATATAATATATAATATATTAGATATAATATATAATATAATATAGTAGATATAATATATAATATAGTAGGTATAATAATATACCTAATATATAATATATTAGATATAATAATATATCTAATATATTATATATATTAGATATATTACATATTATATATATATTATATATATATTATATATTATATATATTATATATAATATATCTATTATATCTATTATATCTACTATATTATATATTAGATATATCATATATGACTAATATATAATATATATTATATATTAGATATATCATATATGACTAATATATAATATATATTATATATATGTTACATATGACTAATATATAATATATATTATATATAACTTATATATGACTAATATGTAATATATATTAGATATATTAGACATAACATATATTAGTCATATGTAACTAATATATATAGTTATATATATAGCATATATATATATAGCATATATATATATAACTATATATATATAAAATAACCTCTCTCCTCTGTCTCCGCCTCTCATTCTTTCTGATCTCTCTCCATTTTTCCCTCATCTCCCTTTTCTCCAAAATGCACATATATTCTTGTAATACTTTAAATAGTATTAAATTCAATCTGAAACAGACATTTTATGCCTATGACTGGTACACACACAAGGTCCCTTATTTAATTTTCCTGTGTTAAATAGCAATTATGTTACTTTTTGTAATAATGTAAACAAAATTGGTATATGTTGGTCTCAATGAGTACCTCATTTATTAAAGTAGTTGCATATAAAATCCCATGGCCATGTCTTGTACAAATGATAGAGTTCACCTTTTCTTTTGTTTTACAAGATACCTTTTAAAATTTGCTAAATGCTTGGTTTTGACAGAAAACATGTGCTAACAAAGAATGGATCAGAAAAATGGAAGTTCTTTCACTGGATTTATCCTACTGGGTTTCTCTGACAGGCCTCAGCTGGAGCTAGTCCTCTTTGTGGTTCTTTTG
Organism: Gorilla gorilla gorilla; assembly: GCF_029281585.2. Classification (NCBI taxonomy): domain Eukaryota; kingdom Metazoa; phylum Chordata; class Mammalia; order Primates; family Hominidae; genus Gorilla; species Gorilla gorilla. Next base: position 45,680,791 of record NC_073229.2, on the reverse strand, counting down.
ATCTTCTATATCTTCACTTTGCTGGGGAACAAAACCATCATTGTATTATCTCACTTGGACCCACATCTTCACACCCCTATGTATTTTTTCTTCTCCAAACTAAGCTTTTTGGATCTGTGTTACACAACCGGCATTGTTCCACAGCTCCTGGTTAATCTCAGGGGAGCAGACAAATCAATCTCCTATGGTGGTTGTGTAGTTCAGCTGTACATCTCTCTAGGCTTGGGATCTACAGAATGCGTTCTCTTAGGAGTGAATGCATTTGACCGCTATGCAGCTGTTTGCAGGCCCCTCCACTACACAGTAATCATGCACCCTTGTCTGTACGTGCTGATGGCTTCTACTTCATGGGTCATTGGTTTTGCCAACTCCCTATTGCAGACGGTGCTCATCTTGCTTTTAACACTTTGTGGAAGAAATAAATTAGAACACTTTCTTTGTGAGGTTCCTCCATTGCTCAAGCTTGCCTGTGTTGACACTACTATGAATGAATCTGAACTCTTCTTTGTCAGTGTCATCATTCTTCTTGTACCTGTTGCATTAATCATATTCTCCTATAGTCAGATTGTCAGGGCAGTCATGAGGATAAAGTCAGCAACAGGGCAGAGAAAAGTGTTTGGGACATGTGGCTCCCACCTCACAGTGGTTTCCCTGTTCTTCGGCACAGCTATCTATGCTTACCTCCAGCCCGGCAACAACTACTCTCAGGATCAGGGCAAGTTCATCTCTCTCTTCTACACCATCATTACACCCATGATCAACCCCCTCATATATACACTGAGGAACAAGGATGTGAAAGGAGCACTTAAGAAGGTGCTCTGGAAGGACTACGACTCCAGATGACTTGGAGAGAAAGACATTGCAGTGGAGGAACTTTGAATGCCAGAGCCCTTAAGATGTATGCGTTCTCCATGTGTCATCCAAAATTTCCCCTGCAACTCTCCAGGAAATTTCCATAAATCTCTAAGGAAAACAAGTAATTAAAATCTAAGTTCATGAATTTATTTCACCCTCCAGAGATGTTGATTTCATATTCCAGTGGCGTGATTATAGCTCACTGCAGCCTCAAACTCCAGGGCTGAAAAAGGATCCTCCCACCTCAGCCTCCAGAGTAGCTGGGACTACAGGTGACCATCACCACGCCTGGCTTAAATTTTATTGTTTATATTATAATATACAGACTGCAGTCTGTATATTGTAGGTTTATTTATATAATAATCAGGCTAAATAGATCATATGCATCCTGCTAAAAACATTACTAGCTCAGTAAGCAGTATGTAGCAACTCGTATAAGACCCTCATTTATCTCCTATTCCGCAAATTTCAGCAGCTACTATTTGCCAGAGTTCTGATTTGGCCAGCATCACCGAGAAGGGAAGACCACGTTACAGGTTGGTGTTAATCATTTCCTTTGCAGGTGACTTCCAATCTGATGCTTTTGTGTTGCATAACTGAGAAATTTCTTCCTCCTTTTTAGTATCATAGCATATTTTAAAACCTGATCTGAAAGACTCTGGGAAATGTATGGAAATGTCTTGGAAATGTGATTTACTAGAAAGGTGGGATATGCATAAATGTAGAAAAGAGAAGATGAATGACTTGAATCAGAGGGATCAGGGGATGGAGTTCTTGAGATTACCAGAGAGAGTGGACACAATTTGCTTTTTTTTTTTTTTTGTAAAAAGTTTATTGATTTACATTGTTTAGAGGATTTACTTTAACCATTCTGAACTGAATACAATCTGCTAAGTCTTCAAAAGCCTGCAAGTTTTTTTTTCTTTTGTATTAGGGAAACATTTCTGGGAATAGTTTTAACCTCTTTGAGTGTGAAGCTATTCAGCTATTGTACTTTTGTCTCAATGAAGCATACTGGACATTTCTAATGATTGGGTTACTTGGGATATTCGCAATCAATGGGATGTTACTATCAAGTGTCAAAGCCATTATCAGGAGTCCACTCCTGATTCTGGGTTAGCAGGCCACAAATAGTACTTACCAAATATTTTTAAAGTCCTATTTCAGGTATTTGGAAACTGTCAAACAGTCCTGCAAGATACTGTTTGGAAAGTTACTTTATTAATATATCTAAAGACATGAAAACTTTGTTTTAATGTATTTAAGGGAGTGTCTTGGCCATTGTTAGCGTGACGTAAATCTCTGTCTGGATTCGTTCCCCATCTTGAAAGAAGCATCCTTATGATGTCCAAAGAATATTTGTCTTCATATTCCTCCACAGAATGTTACATTTTGGTTTGTATTTGGCCCTAAATAATGTCTATAAGTAAGTTATCTCTTTGACACATACACATTTACACATGTAGGTGCATATACACAGAGAACATGAAATTCATGGGTAATCTCATAGGTCAATCTCTTAACTCTTTGCTGAAAATGAATAGTAGAAGAAAGTATGTTTCCTTTAGCTCAATACTACTTCAAAGTTACATGCTTTAAAAAATAATCTAATTCCAGTGTTTTCTGAAATAAATACAAAGTATACACACATGAATGTCTTACCATAGTTTATTTCTGCATGTTACATTGGAAAAAAAAAAACACACAGCTTACTCAGAAGTCGTGAAAATTGCTGTTGATGGAATCTTGCACCATGGAAGCTAATGAAACAAATTACACTGTTTTTGTTGTCATAATAGACTCACATAGGTCAAAAAGTTTAGAAGTACCATTCTTTCAGGCTCTGGATTGAAATTGGATCATGAAGAGGGGTTGTGTTTGTAGAAAGGATAATGCTAAAACACTCTCATTTAGTAGCTGTGTAAATGGTTGTATTAAGACATTTTTGCCTTAAACAGTAGCAAAAATCTGGCCTTAAAAAGGAAGAATAAGGGAAATGAAAGAGATGAATTATATCTAATTTTTTTAAGTGACATCACATGCTATTTATAGACCAGTAAACCATAGCAGTGAGAGAATAACTGACTCTGCACAGTTATACTGTCATGTGCTGAGGCAGTGCCTCCATCCCAAGGCCCTCTAGCAACCAAGTGCAATACCTTAGCCATGGGACTTTCAACATCAGATGCTGGCTTTTATTAATGGATCAGATTCTTGGTCTTCACTACTGGTTTTTCTATAAATTCTCCTCTCGTGTTCAAATTAAGCTTGTGTTAGGAAGCCCAGAACTTTTTTTTTAATTGGTTTTTGGTTTCCAACAGAATTTTTTGTTCTTTTCCTAATGTCACCTTTTTTTTTGAGACAGGCTCTCGCTCTGTTGCCCAGGCTGGAGTGCACTGGCCTGATCTCTGCCCACTGAAACCTCCGCCTCCCAGGTTCAAGCAATTTTCCTGCCTCGGCCTCCTGAGTAGCTAGGACTACAGGCGTATGCCACCACGCCTGGCTAATTTTGTATTTTTAGTAGAGACAGGGTTTTACCATATTGGCCAGGCTGGTCTCAAACTCCTGACCTCAGGTGATCTGCCCGCCTCAGCCTCTCAAAGTGCTGGGATTACAGGTGTGAGCCACCATGATTGGATTTTTTTTTTTTTTTTGAGACAGAGTCTTGTTCTGTTGCCCAGGCTGGAGTGCAGTAGCGTGATCTTGGCTCACTGCAACCTCTGCCTCCCAGGTTCAAGCGATTCTTCTGCCTCAGCCTCCCGAGTAGCTGGGACTACAGGTGCACACCACCATGCTTTCACCCTTTTTTAGTGCTGCAGGTCATGAGAAAGCAATTTTTTGTGTTTCACTATCCCATCACAAATTTACTTACTTCCAAATTGAAGGAAAAATTGAAATCCTGCTCATTTGTTATTGCAGATAAAAAGTATGAAACCTCACCAGTTTTAATGGGTCAGTTATCTTGTCTGTTGACAACGCCCTCAAGCCTTGTATGTGTAATCATGAGAAGGATGTTCCCAGAGCACATCTAGAAGTCCATTATGCAACCATATTTGGAGAGATTGTGATGATAGAAATTGTATTTGTCATTTCTGTAACATCCATTCAATTCTTTTATGTAGATACCAGTTCTCTTATGAAATTCATCCTCTCATCACTTTTTCTATCCTGTCCTCTGTTTTTCTTGAATGTCTTAACTGTAGCCATGTTAAAGTCCTAGGCTGCTAACTTCACTGTCTAAATCATCTGTCACTTCTCATCTATTGTCATTTCCCTACCTCAGTTATCAGTCTTATGATTTTCCCTCTTTTCATGTGTTGTAATTTTTAATCACAATCAATACATGGTGTATAAAAGAACCACAGAGGCTCCAGATGGTGTTACCTTGCACCAGGGAGAGTCCTTCCATTCCTTGGTTAGGAACAAGTAGGGTCAGGCTGAGTTGTAGACAGATGCGGTCTACCTCGTGCTCCTTCTTCTTCTCCCTCCTGGGATTTTGACAGTCTGAGAAGTCTTATTTCCTCTACCCTGAACAACTCTGAGAGGTTAAGCTCTGCCCTGCAACAGTATTCAGCTTTGCTATTTCGTGTCTTGCTCTACGCAGCTTCAAAGTTTGGCAAATGTCATAATGAGGAAAGCTGTGTGATAGAGACAGGACTCCTTTCCCTGGTAAGTCTTTGTTCCCTAAAAACAAAGAAACTACAAGCAGTTTTACCCTATCTTTTTGAAGCTTCTGTCTAGCTCCCTACTTTCTATACAGTGCACTGCAAATGGAAATGTCCACTGGAAACATCCAGCCATGTATCTGAGGTCTGTTAAGTCTTCAATTTCTCATTCCAGCCTTATGTGAAAATAATGCTGTTTTTGTTTGTTTGTTTGTTTTTCTCCTGGCAAAGGCCCTCTGTCTGGGCCAAGCCCAATCCTTAGCTCACACTCATACCTGGTAAATTCTCCCTATAGGGACAAACGCTTTTGCTCATCAGCTCAGTTCAGAATGTTCCTCTCCTGTTTGCAATTCTCATCCATATCACCCTTGTCACTCCTGCAACTCTATGATGTCTTTAAAAATACAGTTGCTAAAACTTTATTTGACTTTCTCGAGTACTTGCAGTGGGAATATGGCCTGCTATAATCAAGCACATCTTCCCTAGAAGTGGAAGTCATAAAAGATCACCTTGAATGGGATAAGAAATTGAGCTAGTAAAATGGAAGCAATGTTTGTTTTCTGAAAAGGGAAAAGCAAACGTCTAGGAGGACATAGAGTCTGATATATTCGTGTCTTAAAAATGATATGATTATCAATGAAGCTAGCTGTTATGGTTTAAAAGTCCAAGGAACTGCCATTAAAATAATCATATCTTAGGTGCTGCACTCATAAAATAATAAGAAATCACTCAAAATTATTGAATACAAGTGGAGAGAAGATCATTAGGGAACTTAATGATTCACTAATCAATTTTCACTTATGTAAAGAAAATTTTGCTACTTCATCGTTTCACTTGCAGAGTAGTACATTAACAAACCTTCAAACTTGCCATTGTCAAAATAAGAAATAATCAAGAAGATTAACTAAACTATACATTGAATTTACCAAATAATAATTTGATTCTGTTTTCTACTTTGTTTTACATCTCTTTCAATACCTGCTATTTTATGTATATGCCATCCAGTATTTAAATATCTTGAAATCTCTGGCTAGTGAAAATATTTTTAGGTTTTTACTAAGTTGTGGATTTTTTAGAGTTCAAACATTCATATACACACAGACATACACACAAGCACACTCTAAACCTCCTTTTCTGTCATACTATAGTTAATTCATGGCAGTTGAAATACTTAGTAGTAAAATTTTCATTTGAAAATTATCACTGTATATTTGCTTCAAGAACTGGTCACTAGGATCTACATGGAATTTACAGGAGACCAGAAACTCCTTGCAGAAATGATCTTTGATAGAGATCTTCAATGAAGGTTAAGTAGGGTTCATTCTAGTCTGGCTAAATATTACTAATATCAAAAACATCTTAGTATCTAGTAGTTCAGTTCAACGGAAAGAATTAACTTAGATCAATTGCAATGTAAACTCACTCTTTGTGTGAAAGGAAAAAAATGCTTAATGTGATTATTTAGTACCATAGTATTCGGTTGATTACTGACTCATATAAAAATTTTAAATGTAGATGATATTGAAGTATAACATATGTAAAGATACTGCAGATACATTATGTGTTCCTCTCCTGTCTGAAATTCTCATCTATTTATGTGTGAATATATGTGTAAAGTTTGATGACTTCACAAATTGCATATCATATATAACCCGCATTCAGATAAAGAATCAGAATGTGATTAGAATCCCAGAACCCCCATCTCCGATTTATCCTTGCAATCACTACTCCCCAAGGGAACCACTATTCTGACTTACATAACAACAGATTTGTTTTGCCTGGTTTTGCCTTTTACATGAGTGGAATCGTATGTTATATACGGTATCTGGCTTAACTCAACATTGTGTTTGTGAGAATTATCCACATTGTTGTATGTACTTACAGTTTTTTGTCATTATTGTATAGCATTCCAATACATCATATACCACAATTTAATTTTAGCTTATCTTACTTAACTTGTGCTCTCCCCATAAGGTTAACTTCATGAGGACAGGGGTCTCTGTTTCACTCACTGATATCTATATATCTGTATATATCTCAAGTACCTAAACAGTGCCTGGTACACAGTAGATGCTTTAGGAAGATTTGTTGAATTCAGTTAAAACTAGTTTGTAGCTTCTCAGCAGTCTTCTAGTGCACAAGTGCTTGGAACTGCAAACCCTGCATTAACTTTCTCATGCATCTATGGTCCTCCCCACTAGTCTTCTTAGTGCCCCTTTGACTTCCTTGTTCTTCAGAGTGTAAATTAGGGGATTCAGTAGAGGAGTCACCAGAGTATAGAAGAGTGCAATGCTTTTGTTCACATCCTGTGAATAACTGGAGGGAGGCTGGAGGTACATGGAGATGAGTGTCCCAAAGAAAATGATCACTACCAGGAGGTGAGAACCACAGGTTCCAAAAGCCTTCTGCCTCCCTTGAGCTGACTTTATCTTCAGGACTGCATGAGTAATGTGACCATAGGACACTAAGATGAGTGAGAGAGGCACCACCAAGAAGAAGACACTGACAGCAAAGATTTCAGCCTCGTTGATGGAGGTGTTGGTGCAGGACAGTTTCAGCATCACTGGAACTTCACAGAAGAAATGATCCACTTGGTTTTTATCACAGAGGGGGAGAGTCATGGTCAATGCTGTCTGTACCACAGAATTGCCAAACCCTGTGAGCCAAGCGGTTACAACCAACTGCAAGCAAAGTTGGGGATGCATGATCACCATGTAGTGGAGTGGGCGGCAGATGGCTGCATAGCGGTCATAGGCCATGGCAGACAATAAGACACACTCCACTCCCCCGAGTCCCAAGGCAATGAATAGCTGGGTCACGCAGCCACCATAGGTGATGGTCTTGTCCTTCCCCTTAAAGTTGACCAGCGTCTGAGGGACAGTACAAGTGGTCAAACAAAGATCCATAAAAGAGAGATTGGAGAGGAAGAAATACATAGGGGTATGGAGGCGAGGATCTACAATGGATAAAAGTATAATGGTGCCATTGCCCAGAAATCTCAGAAAGTAGATGATCAAGATGACCACAAAGAGAGCTGTTTCCAGCTGAGGCCTGTTGGAGAAGCCCAGGAGGATGAATCCAGAGAAGGTGCTGTTGTTAGCTCTTTCCTTTGTACTCTATCTGTTGGAATTAAGAGGCTTTTTAACTTTTATCTAGTGTGTTTAATCCATGTCTTTTTTCCTAGCATAGGTCAATAGAGCTTGATTGGGAGCTTGAGGTGTTTTTGCAGTCTCTTTCTTGTTGGCAATTAAGGGGGTGATAAATAGCTATTAGTACTATATATGAGTGTCTTCCAGGTTGCAGGCACTGGCCTCAGTACCTTGTATGCATTTTCTCATGACTTTACAAGATTGGCAATATCATTATGTCTGTTGAATACATGATGAAACTGAAAAGAGGTTCAGTAATTTTCATAGTCTGACTCACCCAATAAATGGAAGGGGCAGGATTTAAACTGACTCTAGCATGATTTCTTCACTGCTAGGGGCCCTGCCTTTTCATGATTGCATGAACTTGAAAGATAACTTGAATTTCTCCACAAATTAGATCTAATTTCACAAAAATAATCCTCCTTTCTCTTAAAATAATTTGGACCTGTTATTAGAAATTTCTCTCCCTCCTAACCATCGCCCCATTCTGCTGACACACTATGGTATAAGTTTAATAGTAAACAGTACCTAAACAAGGTAATATCTTATACTAAAGATATAACTATCTTCATCATAAGATATTACATATTCACCATAAGCTAGAAACAAACCTGGCATATGGTGGACTCACAAAAAAATGTTGGATAAATAAAAATATGGGAGAAACTTAAAAAGTATAGTAGGCTATAGATAATGAATGTAGAGTTTATAGAAATTTGCCTTCTCTCTATTGCACCTTTTCTGTTGCACTCTGGTGCTCCTTGTTCTCTCTATTACAAATGCTTTCAATGATTGCTTCAGTGGCAATTATTACTGCAGTGCCAAAGAATGCAACTAATTTTGAATAATAAATTTTAAAACACAATAAAATATGAATCAGAATACTTGTATTCTAAGTATAAATCTGCCATGAATAAGCTTTGCGGTTCTGAAGTCTGCACCCTGACCTCTACTTCCTAGCTATTTCTGCTTCCATATAAAAAACATAATGTTACTAGCTTTTAGCTTTTTGCTAAAACTTGGTAGGTTTATGTTCCAATAGCTTTAATGTCATATTTTGGATCAGCATTCCTCAGTTCTAGCACATTCTTCAGTGACAGCATGGTTCTTAATTTCTATGTCTTCCAGATTATCATGCTGTGTTTCAAGATGCCCAGAATTATAAGCCTGGCATTAACTCCCAGAACTGGCTTCATCAACTGTTGTTCGCGCTTATGTTTGCTTCTTCCCTCTATCCTTGTGATTTCAGGATCATAAAGAAAGAGCTTCTCCAGTCCACCACGGCACCCAGTTGAAGCCTCTTACAATGTTGTACAGTGGTCTATTCTCTCTCAGAGATCACTTAAATGCCTCATAGCTTAGTGTAGAACATGCTTTTAAATGATTTTGTTCTTCTCAGTGATGCACAGAGAGTGATCTGAACCAAGAAAAGCATATATTCTGATAAGCTACATGTATAGTTCATTGTAACCACAAAGGTAGAATTAAATTAACATAAGCTATTTTAATATAAATGTTAATATGGTTGTATTAGTTTCCTAGGGCTGCCATAGCAGAGTTCCAGTACTCAGATGGCTTAAGATAGTAGACATTTATTGTCTCACAATTCTGAAGGCTAGAAGTTTGAAATCAAGGTGTAAGCAGGGCCATGCTCCCTCTGGAACCTGAAGGGGATGATCCTTTCTTGCATCCTTCTAGCTTCTGATGGCTTTCTGGCAATTTTTGGCACTCCTTGGCTTGCACCTGCAGCACTTCAATCTCTGCCTCCAGTCATGTGTCATTCTCCTTTTATGTGTCTATCTTTTCTTTCTTTCTTTTTTTTTTCTTTCTTTCTTTCTTTCTTTCTTTCTTTCTTTCTTTCTTTCTTTCTTTCTTTCTTTCTTTCTTTCTCTCTTTCCTTCCTTCCTTCCCTCCCTCCCTCTTTCTCTTTTTCTTTTTCTCCTTCCTTCATTCCTCCCTCCCTCCCCCCTTTCTTTTTTCTTCCTTTCTTCTTTCTTTCTCTCTTCTTTCTTTCCTTTCTTTCTTTTTTCTTTCTTTCTTTCTTTCTTTCTTTCTTTCTTTCTTTCTTTCTTTCTTTCTTTCTTTCTTCCTTTTTCTTTCCTTCTTTCTGTCTCCCTCCCTCCCTCCTTCCTTCCTTCCTTCCCTCCCTCCCTCCCTCCTTCCTTCCTTCCTTCCATCCCTCCCTCCCTCCTTCCTTCCTTCCTTCCATCCCTCCCTCCCTCCCTTCCTTCCTTGCATCCTTCCCTCCCTCCCGCTTCCTTTCTTTTTTTTGAGACAGGGCCTTGGAATGTCAGGCAGGCTGGAGTGCAGTAGCACAATTTCAGCTCACTGCAGCCTAGACCTCCTGGGCTCAAGAGATCCTCCTGTCTCCACCTTCCAGTTGCTGGGATTTCAGGGATGTTGTGTTCAGGAATGTTGTGTTAGGGCCCATCCAAATTGAGTGTAACCTTATCTTAACTTGATAACATATGCAAAGGCCCTATTTACAAATAAGATCACATTCACAGAAACTGGGGAGTTATGGCATGAACATATCTTCTGGGGGATGCAGTTCAACTCATAACAATAGCATAATGTAATCATATCTTCTGCCAAGTTGTAATGATTGTTTATTATAAATGCCTGCTACCCAGTGGTAAGCCTAAGATCCAGATATGAATCCTATTCTATTCCAAGTTCATAAATGAGGTACGGTATGATAATTATAATCATTAAGATTATTATTGATAATATTGCTATTCCTCTCATTTTTGTTCGTGTGTGAATAGTGGAAGTCTACAGTAATAGGGAAACCTGATTCCCCTCACTTGGCGGTAACTCTCCGATGATGGCATTTTTAAAAATACATATCCTTATTACTCTTTACAAAACAGATCTAAAACACCATTACAGGTTGCACACTTATCCATTCACTTCTTTAGTGTAGGGGTGTTCAGTTAATCTAGAGTTCAGATTTCTCTTCTAGTCTAAAACTTACTCTAAGTAAATAGCAAACTCATGCATAGACATCAGTTCTATAGGGAGTACCATCAGCTTTTTTAGGTCTAAGAGATCAAGACTGAAACACACCATCTCAGCTGGCTTAGGAAGCAATTGAATGGGTGTTGGACTCATCTTTCACAGAAGAATGAGAAAGATTACAGACATTCAACTATCTTCTAGAAGAAGTAAGATGGTTTTAGAAGAACCACTATAGTTCTATGAAACTAGAAGATGGGCATGTTGATGAGAAGGTTAATATCAAAAATATGAAACCACATGAAATTTGGTTCTCCAAATATGGTACATTCGGTGATTAACAACTGGTGAGTTTGGCTATGAAACTACAGAACAGAGTTAGAGGATAAAGTAGATAAATACAGATCCACATATATAAAGCATGCTTTAAAATATGCCACCCTCAGAGAGAATAATCCTTGAAAATGGTTAATCGTCAAAGGCAAGGAAAGTAAAAATTGCTACTCACCCAGATTCTGTTAAAGGTAGTACCATTTCTTTTTAAATTTACTGCTATTATAACTTAGGCCATCCCCAGGATTTTCCCAGGAAGATTGTCCACTCTTTTTTTAAGTGTATTTCAGTTCATATGAGGGAGTATAAATTAGGGTGGTCAGTTGAATCTATATGTAAACAGAAATTGGAATCAATGAATTCTAAGGAATCTGCCAATGACTAAAGGGGCCAATGTTATATCTGGGATATTTTTATAAACCACCAAAGTCAAGGTGCATGCTTTAGGGACTGAGATGCTTTAGGATGTGTTTATTTTTAGTGGCCCCAAGAGTGTCCTGCTCCTTGTAACTCATTAGCCTCAGTTCAGGTAGCCAGAGTTTGGCTGCCTCTGGGGAGCAGCCAAAGAGGAAGACTCTGGAGAGTTGACATCAGATAGTCTATCTTTCCCTGCCAAAGTGCCTAGGAGTCAGCCAGGCGCGGTGGCTCATGCCTGTAATCCCAGCGCTTTGGGAGGCTGAGGCGGGCAGATCACCTGAGGCCAGGAGTTCGAGAGCAGCCTGGCCAACATGGTGAAACCCCGTCTCTACTAAAAATACAAAAATTAGCTAGGCATGATGGCACATGCCTGTAATCCCAGCTACTTGGGATGCTGAGGTGGGAGAATTGCTTGAACCCGGGAGGCAGAGGTTGCAATGCGCCAAGATGGTGCCACTGCACTCCAGCCTAGGCGACAGAGGGATACTCCTTCTCAACAAACAAACAAACAAACAAACAAACAAACAAACAAACAAACAGTGCCTAGGAGCGAACATGTTGTCTCTACCTAACTTCTACCTTCCACTTCTCACATCTAGTAGTAGTCATTGCATTGTTTTTGCCAATCTCTAAATTCTTCATCCTTATTTTCAGAAATATTTATTCTTACTTAAAAAGAGAAAAAAGAAGTAATTAAGCACAAAATCCTGTGCCTTTTCTCTTTCATATTACTTATATGCTTGTGCTATTATTGCTTCACTCAAAAAATAAATTTTCCAATGGTGCTATCAACTCTATTCCTTTCCCATTTTTTGAGACTGTGTCATCCAGTTGTATCTGATCTGATTTTCACCTTCTGGTATCCATTATCTCTTTATTGATAGCCTAAAAATATGCCCAAGTCTATCCTATCAGAAAAATAAAAATAGAAAGTAAACCTCCCTACCTCTTATATCCTTCTAGTTCTCCTCTTCCATTAACTTACAATCTTTGAGATAGGACATAAAACATCCATGTTTTTTCTCCTCTCATCGACACTTTCCAATGCTGTCATTTGCCTTCTTCTCCCACTCTAGTCAAGCTGCTTTCAGTGGAATCTCCAGGATCCTTCCCATTCACACAAAGTAGACAAGCTAACCCCATAATCTCACTTGATGTAATTTGGGCTTGATGATCTCCTCTTTTAAGAAATTATGTTATCCATGGACTTCTCTGTTGTTCTTTTTCTATTATTCCTTTGATCCCTGATTCTGAGTTTTCTTTCTCACTGGAGACAAACCTCATTGTTTAGGTTTCACATGTTCTATCTTTCGCTCTTTTTTCATCTCTCTCCACACTGTCCCTGGGATACTTTGCCATTTGCTTAGCTCTAACATCTATCTATATGATAAATCTTCAATCCATGTGTAGAATTTAGTCTTCCTTCTTGAGTTCCATACTAAATCAAATGGAATATTGGCTATCTACACATAGCTTATTTGTGAAGTCTAAATTTCCAATGGTTTTACAATTCAGCTTGTGATTTTCTGAAACCAGTTCCTGTCTTTGTATGTCAAATATCCAGAATCTCGATACCAAATCCTTAGTAACTGCAGTGAGAGCCCCTGAATTATTATTGATTCTTCCCTATGTTTTGCTCCCAATATTCAACCTAAGCTTTGTTGATTCTCCCTTTGACATGGTTTTAGAATACATTCACTCTTCAGCACATATTTTCCATTTGTTATCAATATATTAGTTAATATCTTTTTACCTTTGTGTGAACCAACCATTAAATTCATCTCCTGAGAGAGCTTCCAACTGAACAGACTCAGTTTTCACAGTGTTATTATCTATTTTTCCTAAAACTGATAATCACATCACTTCCTTGCTTAAAACGGCCTCAATTACTATTCTCTACAAGTTTAAAGAAAAAGCACACCATTAATATATAAAGTTGTATTTATTCAATGGACTCTGTAGTTGTAGAAACAAACTCACAACTTAAATCTACCATCCCAGTTTGGAGCCAGCATTCTATTATACATCCTATTACTCTATTACATTGTTTCATCTGAAAGGTATTATCCTGCCTTAATTTCCAATTCAAACTCTCCATTCCTAATTCAAGAGTTTGCTCAAGGGTCATATTCTTTACAAAGAAAACTCACATTTTCTCTCTTTTTTGAGATCTGATAACACTTTCTAACTAATTATTATTATTATTACTAATCAGTGCCTAAGGTAATTAATCTTTGGCTGCCTCGAGTGTGAGCTCCTCCAGGACATGATCTATTTTTTTCTTCTTCTTTTATCCCTAGTGCTTAATTCCATGTCCCATGCATTCTAGGTCTTAAAGCTTTTATGCTTAATAAATATTAAATTAATGAGCTGGGATTCTGGAAATCTAAATATGGAGTAAAAATCAACTCTAATTGTGTAGGATTGAAACAAAACTACATAAATTAGTTTATCTTATTCTCTGTGTACATGTTGAAGGTTACATGTACATTTTCAAAAGTAGATACTGATTTAAAAGGTGAGATCATAAATATAGATGTGAAAAATCATCTTTATATGTAAAAACAATAATTTTATTTTAGGTTTAAGCTTCTTTGGCAGTTCATTATGGTCTTCAGAATAAAGTGCCAACGTGTAAGCATGGTGGTGTCTTGATGTGGCGTCTCCTATTTCTCTGCTTTCACAGTTTGTCTTTTCCCTATGATGCTCCTTTCACTTTGAATGTCCTTACACAGGGAATTCTTTTTTTGACTTTTATAGTTCAGTTAAAGCATTGCCTCTTCCATGAAGTTGGGTTGACAATGCCTATTTTTTGCCTCCAGAAGAAGTCAAACTGCTTTTATTACTAAACAAGAAAGAATAAAAATAATCATGTAGGTACCCAACTCAAGATATCATTAAAAAGGAATCTAGTGAAAGAAAAGAGGTGTTAAAGAAAAATAGAATCAATTAGTTTAAAAGATTGTGAAACTGATTCTTTTCAGGAAGCAATTTTGGTATGGCTTTTAAAACCAGGTTACTGATAAAGCTAGGCTGCTTTGTGAAGTTACATTTGATTGTTGTATAAATAAGACTTTTATGTTTATTTCTTTCACTCAAATTTTTCAACCCTTGAAACCTAGAGCTTCTCTCTGAATTACTGTATAATTTCACTTTCTTGGTCAATATTGTATAACTCAGTTATTTTATATTTTATGCCTGATTTATTAATGCTTCCTTATACTCAGTGGATAGATACAGGGAATTCTTCTTTCAAGGAATGAGAAATCAACTCTGAACTATTATTCTTCTTCTTTAGGACAATTTGCTTAATTTATTGCCTTGGAATTTTTAAAGGCCAATTCTGTTTGGTCACTTGATGTGACCGCCTGCTTGGCTTAATCAGCTCTTGGACCTCTTTTCTATTTGTTTCTTCATTGGAGATTATCAATGAGCACTTACTGTTTTTTACATAGTAACTACTTATTCTGGAGTTAGTTGTCTAGTTAAAATGATTTCTTACTTATATAGAATAGTGTGTGTATATATATTTTGCAAATTAGTACATACTACATACTTAGTGTTCCCATATATAGGGACATTCCCTTGCTTATAAAATCAATTAAAAATGCAAACACATTAGTTTTACTATAAACAAATCCTTAAATGTTAGAAATACAAAAATGTTGTTGCTACTCTGTGCATTAATTAGCATTGTTCTGTCAGTGTTAGCCAATAAAATTAGACAAAAGTCAAAATAAGGACTGTAAATATTAAAAAAGAAGAAGTAAAATATTAATATTTGCACAAAATGTAATTATATACTTAAAAAATCAGGGCTACAAATGTTTTTTCCAAAGCAATATGTCCAGCAAGGGTATGGATTACCAAGTTGTTATTAAAAAAATCAGTAATTTTAACACATTCGAAGGACAATATGTTGGAAAACACGGTTGATGAAAAGGTCCTAGTTACAACACTAACAAACAAAATAGCACCTGACATATATAAGAAGTTTGAGTATCGCCTGACAAATGTAGAAAATTATATAAGATGACCCTCTGCAGCTTGTTGCTATCTAATACATTTATTATATTGTTAAATATAAATGTCACCATTCTTTTTCAGTAATAAAGTATATCTTTAATGCATGTTAAGCCAACAGAATATTTTCCTCTCAGGGCCTTCTGCTCCCCAAAGGACAGGAAATTCCATTCCTCTTCTAATCCTTGATGATACTAAATAGCGACATCTGGTCCAGTGTTCACGGCAGAAAGTGGAGCTCAGAAGAGCTTCAAAAGAAAGCACCAACTCTGTGACATTAGAAAGATAAATATTATTAGAAAGCTTAGGAACTTAATAAGTCTGAAATGAGTCAAAATTTTTAAAAATGGGCCAGAGCCTGGCCCGGTGGCTCACGCCTCACTTTGGGAGGCCAAGGAGGGTGGATCACCTGAGATCAGGAGTTCGAGACCAGCCTGGCCAACATGGTGAAGCCTCGTCTCTACTAAAAATACAAAAAAATTAGCCAGGCATGTTGGTGGGCACCTGTAATCCCAGCTACTTGGGAGGCTGAGGCAGGAAAATCGCTTGAACCCAGGAGGTGGAGGTAGCAGTGAGCCAAGATCGCACCATCGCACTCCAGCCTTGGCAACAAGAATGAAACTCCATCACACATACATACATACACACACACACACACACACACACACACACACACACACACAAACCCGGCTGGGCGTGGTGGCTCACACCTGTAATCCTAGCACTTTGGGAGGCTGAGGCAGGCGGATCACTTGAGGTCAGGAGTTCAAGGCCAGCCTGGCCAACATGGTGATATCCCATTTCTACTAAAAATACAAAAATTAACCAGGCATGCTGGCACATGCCTGTAACCCCAGCTACTTGGGAGGCTGAGGCAGGAGAATCGCTTGAACCCAGGAGGTGGAGGTTGCAGTGAGCTGAGATTGTGCCACTGCACTCCAGCCTGGGTGACCAGGACTCCGTCTCAAAAAAAAAAAAAAATATATATATATATATATATATATATATATATATATATATATATGAAGCTTCACCTGTACCTAATGTTTCTCTATGTTGGATGTCAAAGGTAACTAAGGTAGAAAGAACATTACATGAGAGTCATAATAGAAGATTGGCTTGGTGATGTGCACACACACACACACACACATACACAGACATACACTTGTATATACATGCAACATATTTTGTAAGTATTGGCCATATATTTACAAAACATATTCTTTGCAGAATTATATTAATAATTTTCTTTATGGTGGATTGGGAGCTAAGGGAAGTGAAATGTGAAGGGACAAAGATATTGAAAGGGGATGGGAGAAAACAAGGAGATAATAGAGAAAGAAGAAGAGATAGAGAAATCAAAGAAGGGGAAGAAGAAAATAATTCATTTAGAGGAGGGATTTCACACTTAGCTAACTACAGATGATAGGTTTTAACAAATAAATTAAACCAGCTATAGGAAATATCAACTGCCAAAATGTAAATAAATTGTAACTAAGGCATTTTCCAATTTAAATTGGTAAATAGAAACGTTTATTTTTTGTTATCCATTTGTTTAAAATTTTTAAATAAAAAACTTGTGTTTTCTTCTCCGTACTGATGTCAATGTCAGGTTCTATATTTAATTTTGCAAGAGTGCCGATATTGTTTGGGTATTTTCCCTACCCAAATCTCATGTTGAATTGTAATCTCCAATGCTAGAGCCTTATGGGAGGTGTTTGAATCATGGGGGTGGACCTTTCATGAATTGCTTGCATCATCCCTTTGGTGATTAAGTGAGCTCTCCCTCTGAGTTCACACAAAATCTGGTTGTTTAAAAGTGTGCGGCAACCCTCTCCCACTGTCTCTCTCACTTCTGCTTTCCCCATATGATGTGTCTCCTCCCCCTTTACCTTCCATGATTGTAAGCCTCCTGAGGCATCCTTAGGAGCTGAGCAGATGCCAGCACGATGCTTCCTGTAAAGCCTGCAGAACCATGAGCCAATTAAACTTCTTTTCTTATAAAGTATCCAGTCTCAGGTATTTCTTTATAGCAGTGCAAGACAGCCTAATCAGAAAATTGGTACTGAGGAGTGAAGCATTGCTATCAAGATACCTGAACATGTAACAACAATAACAACAATAATAACAACAACAACACAAAAGCTTTGGAACTGGATAACGAGTGAGTTTGGAAGAGTTTGGAGGGCTCAGAAGAAGACAGGAAGATAGGGAAAGTTTGGATCTTCTTAGAGACTTAAGTGGTTGTGACCAAAATGCTGATAGTGATATGGACAGTGAAGTTCTGGCTGACAAGATCTCATATGGAAGTGTGGAACTTTTTTCTTTTGTCTTAGATGAGACTCTGGACTTTTGAATTAATGCTGGAATGAGTGAAGGGTTTGGGGTACTATTGGGAAAGCATGATTGTATTTTGTAATGTGAGAAGGACATGAGATTTGGGAGGGGCTAGGGGCAGAATGATATAATTTGGCTACTTGCCCTACCTAAATCTCATGTTGAATTGTAATCTCCAGGGCTAGAGATGGGACCTTGTGGGAAGTGTTTGGATCATGGGGGCAGATCGCTTGTGAATGGTTCGTGCCATCTCCTTGTTGATAAGCAAGCTCTTACTCTGAGTTCACATGAGATCTGGTTGTTTAAAAGTGTGCGGCACCCCCCCACACACACACACTCACCCTCCTTCTCACTCCTGCTTTCACCAAGTGACATGCCTGATCCTCCTTTGCCTTCCACCATGATTGTAAGCATCCTGAGGTCTCCCTAGAAGCTAAGCAGATGCCAGTGCCACGTTTCTTGTAAAAGACCCAGTCTCAGGTATTTATTTTATTTTCTTATAAATAACCCAGTCTCAGGTATTGATTTATAGCAGTGCAAGAATGGTCTAACATGGGTGCACTTCAGAATTCAGCCTGAGAGTGATGCCTTTGAGCAGGTTCAAGGCATTAAATAGAAATAAATTTCTCAAGTTGAAGAGCTGAGTAAACAAACTTAATGAAAAGAGAAACAAATTGTGTCATATGCAGATAAGAAAAGGACAAAGAAAGTAAAACATCCTAGATACATCCTGTGAAAGGAAGTAATTTGAGGGGAAAATTCTAACTTATAGGGTTTCCCATTTAAGTACTGATAAGACTTTGTAATTATTGCACACATAGTTAATAATTTACCTGAATACAAAATTTATGAGTAGGAATAATTGTAGTTGGTTATTAGAAAATAGAAAGACATTTTAATTTTTCAGAATAGACAGATATGTATTCCTAGATTGTGATAGTGATAGATGAATAAATAGATGTATGTAAATACTTATGATGTTCATGTCAGAAAAAATATGAAAATTATTTAATAATGTTCTGAAGTGCTACTTGTATCGGAAAAATATTTGAAGGACAGAAGCAGTGCTCTTATCTTACCTGATCTGAAACAACTGGTCTCAAAACCAAACCAAACCCAACATAAGTAGAAGAAAGGACATAATAATGATAAGAGTAGAAATCAGGAGAAAATTAATTCAGACCAAAAGTTGGTTCTTTGAAAATAATCAAATTGATAAATTCCTAGCAAGACTTTCAAATCCCCAGCAAGACTGATCAAGAAAAAAAGAAAGCACATCTTACCAATATTGGGCAAGAAAGAGACTCTTATGAGACAACAAAATTCAGAATAAATATCTTGCATTAACAGGAATGCAAAAATCCTTGACAAAATATTAACAACAAAATCGAGCAATGTATAAAAAGAATGATATATCATAACATAGTGATTTTTATCCCAGGCTGTGAGATTGTTTTAAATTTAAAAATCAGTTAATGAAATGCACCATATTGAAAGAATAAAAGAGAAATATATAATCATCTCAATAGATGCACAAAAAGCATTTTGCAAAATTAAAAATGATTCATAATGAAAGCTCTTGACAAACTAGAAATAGAAGGAAATTTCCTCAGTCTGTTAAAGGGCATCTACAAAAATCCTAGAACTAAAATTCCTAGAACTAGACTAGAAAGAAAGCAAATAAATCTACTCTCACCACTTCTGATAAACCTTAAACCTTATATTGGATATTGTAATCAGTACAATAAGGTTAAAAAAAAGATATAAAATTTAGAAAGTAAGAATTAAAGTCATTATTTGAAAATAGTGATTTTGTGTAGAAAAACCTAAGGAGCCCACAAAAAACCATTGGAACTTATAAATGAATTTATCGAGGTTGTAGGGGGTCAAGGTTAATTTATGAAAATCAATTAACTTACTATAGACTAACAACAAACAATTGGAAAATGAAATAAAACTTACAGTATCATCAAAGCCAAAATAATTAGAATAAATATATCAAAATATGTGCAAGACCTCTATCCTGAAAAATACAAAACATTGTTGAGAGAAATTAAAGAAAACTTATATAAAAAGAGAGCTTTACCATCCTCATGATTTAAAAAATGCAGTATTGTTATGATGGGAATTCTCCACAAATTGATCCAATGCAGACCCAATCAAAATTTCAGCTAGTTTTTTGGTAGAAATTACTAAATAGATTAAATAGTTCATATGAAAATGCAAAAAATAAGAACAAAGTTGGATAATTTGAACTAGCTTCTTCAAGACATACTGTAAAGTCAACATAATTAAAACAGTATGAAACTGTCATAAGAATGGACAAATATGGTGGCTCATGCCTGTAATTCCAGCACTTTGGGAGGCCGAGGTGGGAAGATCATTTGAGGTCAGGAGTTTGAGACCAGCCTGGCCAACATGGTGAAACCCCGCCCCTACTAAAAATACAAAAATTAGCCAGGTGTGGTGGCAGTCACTTGTAGTACCAGCTACTCAGGAGGCTGAGGGAGGAGAATCACTTGAACCCGGGAGGTGAAGGTTGTAGTGAGCCAAGATTGTGCTACTGCACTCCAGCCTAGTTGACAGAGTGAGACTCTTTCTAAAAAAAAAAAAAAAAAAGAATGGACAAACAGATGAATTGAAATAGTCACCCCAAAAATAAGTCCCACATCTACAACTGAATTTGGTAAAAGCATGAAGACAATTCAATGGGGAAAAACCTTTTTAACCATTGCACTGAAACATCTGCATATACGTATTCTAAAAATGTACCATGACTCATATCTCATACCAGATTCAAAATTAATTAGAGATGGATCAAAAACTTAAACAGAAAAAGTGAAACTATGAAGCATAAGGAAAAAACTGGAGAATATCTCTACTTTGTGGTAGGAAAATATTTCTTAGTACCTCAGATGCACTAACTATAAAAAATTACAAATTGGGCTTTGTAAAAATTAAACATGTCTGCTCATCAAAAGACAACTTTAAGAAAATTATTATTATTATTTTTTTGAGACAGGGTCTCGCTCTGTCAGCCAGGATGGAGTGCAGTGGGAAGATCATGCCTCACTAGTGATTCTCCAACTTCAGCCTCCCTAGTAGCTGGCCACCATACCCAGCTAATTTTTTGTATTTTTCGGAGAGACAGAGTTTCACCATGTTGCCCAGGTTGGTCTCAAACTCCTGAGCTCAAGAGATCACTCCTGCCTCGGCCTCCCAAAGTGCTGGGATTACACGCATAAACCACCACACTGGGCCTAAGAAAAGTAATTAATAGTCCAAATATAACTTGGAAGAATATGTGAAATATATATACCTGAGAAATATTTGTAGTCTGAATATATAAAAAATGTGCATGAATCAGTAATAACAACAATAAACAATTCAACGAATAACAGGCACAAGGCTTAAACTAGATATTTTACAAAATAAGATAGAAATGGCAAAAAAAACCCCATGAAAATGTGCTCAGCAGCTTGATAATCAGGAAATGCAAATTAGAACCATATGAGGTCACTTGACAATCACTAGAATAGATAAATTAAAAAAGAAAAAATCCTTTTAATACCAAATGTTAGTAAGGATGGCAACTTGTACCCTTGTACATTGCTTGTGGAATATAAAGTGCTATAACCATTCAGGAAAACTGTTTGTTAGTTAAAAAAAAGTTAAATATACATTATCCATGACTTAGTATTTATATTTCTGGGTATTTTCCCAAGAGAAATAAAAACCTTGAAATAATGACCACAAAAAAGACTTGTACAAGAGTAGTCTCAAAGTAGTTTTGTTTATACTAGCACAAAGCCAGAGAAAAATCCAAATGTCTGTAATAGAATAGATAAAAATGTAATAATTCATATCACATAGTACTATTAATTAGTAAAAATAATCAATCTATTAATATGTGCAACAATAGACAAAATATCAAACAACATGTATGAATCTCAAAAGCTTCCTGTTGTGTGAAGGATGTTAAATACCAAAAAATGGACTCTATTTGATTCTAATTTTATAAACATCTGGAAAACTCAAAGACTAATCTAAGATGATAGAAAGCAGAACAATGATTGCCTTTGGGGATTTTGATAGGAAGGGATAGGAAGGAATCTTAGGGTGATGTAAGCATTCTATATCTTGAGTTAATGATGGTTACATAGGTGTATACATGTGTTTAAAGAAAACTACAGATTAATATACCTTATAAACATAGATGCAAACATTCAAAACAGTTTTAGCAAATTGAATCCAACATTATATAAGAAAGATAATACATCATAATCAAGTGGGGCTTACCCAGGAATGAAAAGTTAATTTCGCATTTGAAAATTCACTACATTAAGAAACTAAAAAAGAAATGCCATATTATCATCTCAATAGATGCAGAAAGAGCTTTTGATGGTGTTCAACATCTATTCCTGATAAAAACTTTCAGCAAACTAGGAATAGAAATAAATTTCTTCAACCTGATAGAGGGCATTTATGAAAAAAATACAAGTATTTTAATAAACATATCAAAACTTATCAAATGATACACTTGAAACGTGCTATTATTATATGTCAATTATACCTCAATAAAGCTTGAAAGAAAGAAAAAATTATGCTATTCCTGATACTAACATCTTTTGAAGTATGTGGTAATATTCTAAAAATATTTAAAAATTGTGAAATTTAAATTTAAAATGTTCATATTGTAAAATTTAAAAATAAAAAATGTATTTTTAAAATTTTTTAGATATAGGATTCTATAGTTTCTCCTTAGATCAATCTTATTATTTTGTTCAGTGTTGAACCATTATAAACAAAATAATAAGGCATGTTAAAATATTTTAAAGTTTATTTGAACATTCAATGGTTCATGAATTGAGCAGCGCCAGATCACAAGCAGTTCAGGGCTCTAATGATGAGGCATCAGGCCTTTATAAGGTGAATGTGGAAGCAAGGCAAATAAAATATTTGATTGATTAACCTAGAGTAATAGCCTTATTTGGGAAAGTTTCTAATTAGAGGTTAGTTGACAGTTTCTGTTTGACCTGTAATAATGATTACTTATGCTGAGCTGGGTTTGGGTTTGCTTACATAGGAGCCCAGCATGCTGGAGCTGCCTCAGCCTAATGAACTCCAATTATTACTAAGATTTTTTTTTTTTTTGGAGACAGGGTCTCACTCCCATTGTCCAGGCTGGAGTGCAATGGTGTGATCATGGCTCACTGCAGCCTTGACTTCCCAGGTTCAGGTGATCCTCCCACCTCAGCCTCCTGAGTAGGTGGGACAACAGGTGTGTACCACCACATCTAGCTAATTCTTTGTATTTCTAATAGAGACGGGGTCTCACCGTATTACCCAGGTTGGCCTTGAACTCCTGGCCCCAAGCAATCTGCCTGCCTTGGCCTCCCAAAGTGCTGGGATTATAGGTGTGAGCCACCGTGCCCAGCCTTATTATGATTTTTTTTTTTTAAGACAGCTTGATTCTTTATCTTCTTCCTTCTTTGTATTTTTGTCTTGTACCAATAAATAATCTAAAGTTATGTGTTCAGGCTGGGTGCAGTGGCTCATGCCTGTAATTCCGGCACTTTGGGAGGCCGAAGCAGGAAGACTGCCTGAGCCCAGGAGTTCAAGACCAGCTGAGCAACATGGTGAGACTCCCATCTCTAAAATAAATAAATAAATAATATATATACATATATATAGTTATGTTTTGAACTTTTATACTTTGATGGTGGATTTAACTCTTTTCTCCATTTATTTCTACCCATTTTTACTTTACATATTTTGAGGCTATGTTATAAGGTATATTTTTGCTTGAAACTCATAGCAAATTAAACCTTTGAACTTTTATCATTAGTTAGTAAACCTCTCCACGTCTAATTATGCTTTTTTGTCTTAAAGTCTCTTTTATTGGCTATTACTATAGCAATACCAGTCTGGACTTATTTTTTCATATCTTTTTTTTTTTTTGAGTTGGAGTCTTGCTCTGTTGCCCAGGCTGGAGTGCAGTGGTGTGATCTGGGCTCACTGCAATCTCTGCCTCCCGGGTTCAAGGGATTCTCCTGCCTCAGCCTCCCAAGTAGCTGGGACTACAGTCACGCACCACCACCCCCAGCTAATTTTCATATTTTTAGTAGAGATAGGGTTTCACTGTGGGATTGGCCATGGGGTTGGCCAGACTGGTCTCAAACTCCTGACCTCATGTGACCCACCCGCCTCGGCCTCCCAAAGTGCTGGGATTATGGACGTGAGTCACTGAGCCCAACCTATTTTTTCATTTCTTACTGTCTTTATTTTTAAATGTGGGGTTTGGAGAGGCAGTGTTTAGCTCATTTAGATATTGTAATTTTTGAGATATCAGTCAATCATAACTTATCATTTCAGTTTGTTTCACTTTTTCTTGGCTTATTTTTAATCCTTTCTTGTTTTTTAAATAATTGATGTCCATACCTCCTCTCCCCATAACAAGAATTTAAAATACTTTCACTTTCCATGGACTGCCCATTCCCAGTCTCAAATGTGTGCAATGTATAGTTGTTGTTGGCGCAGTGGCTAACACCTGTAATCTCAGCACTTTGGGAGGTTGAAGTGGGCAGATCATGAGGTCATGAGTTTGAGACCAGCCTGGCCAACATGGTGAAACCCCGTCTTTACTAAAAATACAAAAATTAGCTGGTCGTAGTGTCACAGGCCTGTAATCCCAGCTACTCGGGAGGCTGAGGCAGGAGAATTGCTGGAACCCGGGAGGCAGAGGTTGCAGTGAGCTGAGATCTTGCCACTGCACTCTAGTCTGGGCAACAGAGTAATACTCCATCTGAAAAAAAAATCAATATTATTATGGAACTATTTTATGTATGTCTTTGGTCTTAACTATTTGATAAGTTACAATAGACTTTACCAAGGTATTTGTTCTATTTTACTGTATGTGTTTCTTGCAGTATCCACTTTATATTATTCTTCTCTTAGTGAAGTATTTATCTCAGACTTTTTTAGAGTAGGTACTTGTGTGTCTAACTTACGAGGCTTTACACACCTGAGAATTCTTATCGCATCCTTATATTTAAATGGCCACTTTACTGGATAAAAATTTTAGGTTTGAGGTTTTTTTCCTTCATTTTTTTGAAAGTAATATTCCATTGTCCTTTTGCATTCAGTATTCCTTTGCAAAAATTTCATAGTGCATCTAAGTGACTTAAATAAATGCAAATACTTTCTGGGGGAACATAACTTTACATTGGGCTTCAAGTAATCTCACAGGTAAAGTTTCAAGAGAATGAACAATTTACAGTCCCAAGTCACATCAACACACAGGGAAATAAGGTACCATGAGTAAGAGAAATAACCAGGATCAGAATCAGATTCATAAAGACTTGATTTTTGAATGTTTAGATATGGAATATAAAATAAATATGATTGACTGGGCACGGTGGCTCACACCTGTAATCCCAGCGCTTTGGGAGGCTGAGGTGGGTGTATTAGTTGAGCTCAGGAGTTCAAGACCAGCGTGGGCAACATGGTGAAACCCAGTCTTTACAAAAAGTTCAAAAATTAGCCAGGCGTGGTGGTGGGTGCCTGTAGTCCCAGCTACTCTGGAGCCTGAGGCACGAGAATCGCTTGAAGTAGGGAGGCGGAGGCTACAGTGAGCAGAGATTGTGCCACTGCAGTCCAGCCTGGGTGACACAGCCAGACCCTGTCTCAAAATGTAAAATAAAATGAAGTAAATATGATTAGTATGTTTCAATACTTAAAGAGTGTTCTGAAAATATGAGCAAGAAATAAAAGACTAAAGGAACTAAAAAACAGAGTCTGGTCCTGAACAGGATGCTGAATTATGATGAATGCTGAATGCCTCCCTCAAGTTAAATCCCAGAAACACTAGAGAAGGTAAACAGATAAAACTGTAAGAAAGCCAGAGGTACTGGCCGTGTGGGATGGTAGTTGAACCTGGGGTAGAGAACTTTCCAGCACAATTATAAGAGGTTAAAATAAAAGGTTAATTGTGAGTGTTCTGCTGTAGCTTCTCCCCTGCTACTGTCTTACCGCACATGGTGCTTGCCTTACTACTGCAACAAACGTAATTCTGGTCCAAGCACCCTCAGGAATAAAATCAGAGCAGTACTCCTGTGCTTATAAGGGGCTGAGAAAAAAGAGTAGGGGTTATGACTAACAAACCTCAGGCAGTTATTTCCCCAACACTCTACTGCAGGATTCATGCCATCCTTGCTTTAATGTTTGTGGGTGAGGCACAGTGGGGTTTGGTCTTCGTTTATACACAATGACATAGAGAGGACCCAATACACTGAGAGGAAAATAAGCACACAGGCCAAAAATCACAAAATGTTTAGACAGAACAGCTATTTCAATTAAAAAAGAAATACTAGATTTAAAATTCCAATAAAACATGGAAAAATATCAAATGAGCCTAGTAAATGGATTACCAGTATTAAACAAGTAAAAGAAAAATTTTTAATGAAACCAAAGTGAAATGACATAAAATACATATTTGTTTTAATAAATATGAAAGTAGATAACAAATATAATGGCTATACCTGCATGATGAATTGGTGAACTGGAGAGTATGAAGAAATCTCATACAAGAAAGAAGGAAAACACAAATCAAAAGAAAACCGAAGTGTAAACTGGAGAGATAGGATGGATAGAAGTCCAAGTGTCAACATTCAGATAACATGACTCCAAGAATGAGCACAAAATAAATAAGGACAGGAAGCACTTTGGGAGGCTGAGGTGGGTGGATCACGAGGTCAGGAGATCGAGACCATCCTGGCTGACACGGTGAAACTCCGTCTCTACTGAAAATACAAAAAATTAGCCGGGTGTGGTGGCGGGCGCCTGTAGCCCCAGATGCTCGGGAGGCTGAGTCAGGAGAATGGCGTGAACCCGGGAGGCGGATCTTGCAGTGAGCCGAGATCACGCCACTGCACTCCAGCCTGGGCGACAGAGCAAGACTCTGTCTCATAAATAAATAAATAAATACGGACAGGAGAAAAGATCCAAAGACGTATGAAGATCAGTTTTGGAAGAAAAAAAAGTGAAAATTTCTGTTTAAAGGAGACTATAGAAATCCAAAGAGAGATAAGGAAAAACTCGCATTGAGGCATATTTAGAATATTAAAGACAGAGAAAATTATAAAGCATTCAGAAAGAAAGTACAGATCACTTATAGAGGAAAAAGAAACTAACTGTGGTGTTGTTTTATCAAGGTAGGACAACTTTATATTACATTTTCTATTTCTCAGACCCCATAGTGTGAGTTTTGGCTGTAACTATGTTAATGGAGAGACTTGACATTATAATTTTCAAGGGAAAGCCTCCCTCTGTCCAGTAGCCACTCTAATTTTATTCTTCAAGGTCAAGATGGGGAAATTTCTTTTCTGCCTTTTGCAGGACAGGATTTTTTCTCATTCACCCTTACCTCAAGGTAAGGTAAGGTGAGGTAAGGGCCCCTTTGGAGCTCCCAGTTTGATGGTCTCATGTCAGAATTACCCCAAATTTGTGGGCCATGCAGACATGCAGAGATTTATAGGAAGCGATAAATATCTTATTATTTTTAAATCATATAATTATTTTCATAAGAAAAAATTTAAAAGATTAATAAATGACTTTTTATTCATTCTATCAGCAAATATTTATAGAGTATCTGCTGCATGCTAGGGCCTACATGATTTTCTCCTTGCAGGATTTCAGATGAAGGCAGAGGTAGGAGCCAAATATATTTCTAATGTTTTTAATCTTTGCAAAATCCTCTTCTATTGGAGGAAAAAGATGAACCAAAATAAAGAAATATTTTGCTTTACATAGGATGAGTTTGATTTGTAAAAGTTAAATTTGTCCATCACATAGATGATTTTGGCTAGAAAATAGTTGGAAATATAATACGTGGTGTTTGAAATTCATTTTTAGTGTGCATTTTGGATTTGGAGGTTGTCTTAAGAGGGGAAAAAATAAAGCAGTAAGAACAGTCACTATGACTGTGATTGTGCCACTGAACTCCATCCTGAGCAACAGAGCAAGACCCTGTCTCAAAACAAAACAAAACAAAACAAAACAAATCAAGAATTGTCACTGTGATGTGAGTGAGAGTAGAGAGGAAACTGGAGCACTCCAAAGACAGAAACAGTTTCTGAACTAAGAAATAAACTGACCTTATCCAGTTTTACCCCAGGAAAATTCTTTTTCATTCTTTTTTTTTGAGACAGGGTCTTACTTTGTTGCCCAATCTGGAGTGCCATGGCATGAACGTGGCTTACTGCAGTGCCAGTCTCCTGGGCTCAAGCGATCCTCCCGCCTCAGCCTCCTGAGTAGCTGGGACTAGAGGTGTGTGCCATCACAACTGGCTAATTCTTTTTCATTTTTTTTCATATATATATATGTATATATATATAATACTTTAAGTTCTAAGGTACATGTGCACAACGTGCAGGTTTGTTACATATGTATACATGTGCCATGTTGGTGTGCTGCACCCATTAACTCGTCATTTACATTAGGTATATCTCCTAATGCTTTCCCTCCCCGCTTCCCCCACCCCACAACAGGCCCTGGTGTGTGATGTTCCCCTTCCTGTGTCCAAATGTTCTCATTGTTCAATTCCCACCTATGAGTGAGAACATGCGGTGCTTGGTTTTTTTGTCCTTGCGATAGTTTGCTGAGAATGATGGTTTCAATCTTTTAAGTGGCCTCTATTGTTTTTTTCTTTGGACACAAATGCATATTACTTAATGTGGCACCTAGCCCATAATATCAGTTCAATATGCTTTTTAATAAAATAAATACAAATGTCTCCAATAAAAAGAAAACAACGTAATGAAATTATTTAGGGTTTTGGATTGTGTCAAAGCCATATTCAACAATGTCTACTTGAAAATTTCATTGAAAAAGTAACTTAAATAAAGTAGCTATTTGAAGGGCTCAGTAGGATAGAACCCTTGTCCTTAGCATGAATCATAGTGAGAAGACACTTTTGAATATGTTTGTTTTTCTTCTATTACCAGGAAAACATAGGATCATAAATCACAATTATTCCATATATTTTAGAAATTAATCATGTGTATCTTTGCACAAGCACCATAATGCTTGTGTGTATAAATGAGTATGCATGCATACTTGTAAACACACAGCTTTCATACTCGCTTTTATTATTGTCACTTTTAACAGCCCCTTACACGAAATTTATATTTAAAAAGTGAGAACATTTATATTCATTCTCACGTATTCAGACACTTGCATTAAATTCTTAGCTCTACTATTTGTGGTCTGTTTGATAATGTTTCCTAATTTATCAAATGAAAGGATTCTGGATTGATCATTTGTTTTCAAATGTATATTCATGTTAGAATCTCACAAGGAGCTTTTTCAACACAAATATTTCCAGACTTTCAAAACCTCACAATCACTGTGGTTGGAACTTGAAACAAACATATGTGTGTCCGTGTATATATATATATATATACACGGACACACATATATATATCTTTATGTAATTTAATGCAGCTGATCAGTGAAACAGTGTTAAGCTCAAAAATTTTAATGATGTCATAGACCATGTCTAAGCTAATGTTCTATCTTTTCCATATAACAAAATTTATACCTACCAGAAGATATTGTAGGTATTTTGGCACTCCATTGGCTCAATTCCGCGAAATAAATGATGATTACACAAACTACTAATGGGAAAGATGATCATATAATTTTTCCAAAGCATAACTTCTGTCAGTCAATCCACAGTACTAAAGCATTGATTTATGGTTCTGTTGGATTTTAATTAGCTGTGGCCAATTTGGAAAGGAGGAGAAAAGATGATTTGACATGTCAGATACAACATGTTATACAAATTAAATTTCAGCTGTAATCTAACTAGTCATCAGCATTTTATTCAGGGCTTTACAATAAGTATTCCCAAGTTCTGCCTTTGTAGGTTTTTATTGGGTAGGTAGGAATATTTAAATGAATTTTAAAGTTTCACTTCAAGAATTATTTATTTCTATTAAATAAGTAAAGAAGCAGTCTCAAGAGCAGTCACTGTCACTGTGTTTTCTGGACACAAGCCTCTTCAGTGCACATTTTACATCCTTGTTTCTCAGTGTATAGATGACAGGGTTTAACATGGGGGTCACTAAGTTGTAGAAAAGGGTAAGGAACTTCCCTTGGTCCTGAGAAGAATTATTTCATGGTTGTATATATATATATAGATAATATTCCCATAAAACAAGGAGACCATGGTGAGGTGGGACCCGCACATATTGAAGGCCTTCCTTCTTCCTGCGGCTGACTTGATTCTCAGCACTGCTAGGGCAATGTAGCTATAAGAGATGAGGATAAGACACAAAGGCATCAGGACAATTACTACCGATAAGGTGAAAACAGGGCTTTCCATAGCCACTGTGTCCACACAGGTGATTTTTATTAGAGCTGGCATCTCACACAGGAAATGTTTCAACTTACGTCTTCCACATCGTGGCAGCTTCATAGTCACAGGAGACATAACTAGGGAACTGAGGAGTCCAACACCCCCAGGCCACAGGACGCCAACTTCCAGCACAGCTGAGGGTGCATAATGACAGAATAGTGAAGGGGCTTGCAGATTGCAATGAAGCGGTCATAGGCCATGGCTGCCAAGAGAATACACTCTTGCCACCCAGCCCCAGGAACATGAAGAGCTGGATGGCACAGCCCGTGTGGCTGATAGTCTTGCCTGGGCTGCCTAGATTGAAAAGCAGCTGGGGGATAGAAC
This sequence comes from Gorilla gorilla gorilla, assembly GCF_029281585.2. NCBI lineage: Eukaryota > Metazoa > Chordata > Mammalia > Primates > Hominidae > Gorilla > Gorilla gorilla. The sequence goes on along the minus strand of NC_073229.2, from coordinate 45,650,312 downwards.
TGGTGGTGAAGCAGAGATCTAGGAAAGACAAGTTAGTGAGGAAGAAGTACATGGGCATGTGGAGGCAGGGGTCCAGGCGGGAGATCAAGATAATGATGATGTTGCCCACTAAGGTCACAAGGTAGAAGATGAGGACAAACACAAAGAGGACATGCTCCAGCCTGGGTCTGCCTGAGAAACCCAGTAAGATGAACTGTTTCTGGCAGCTCTGGTTGGTCATGACAGTGGATAATCAGTACCTGCCTGCAGGGAAGCGATAGGAGCACACCATATTCTTAATGAAGCTGGGTAAGAAATGGATCGAGAAAAGGATCATGTAAAATAGTTACATAAAACTTCAATATTCTGTGCAGACATAGATTATATATTTTGGAAAGAATATCTCCTCTTATTGGCATGTTTTGTTTCTTTTTAAATACCAAAGAGATACAGATCATTGTAGAATATTTGGAAAACACAGACATATATAAAGAATAGGAAAAGATTGTCCACACTCCAGAAACAATCACCTTTGCACTATTGATTTCAGTCTTTTCAAAAATGAGTATGTATAATTTAACACAATTACAGTGTGTTAAAAAATTTATATTCTGAATTTTCTTTCAGCCAGTATTGTGAGAATTTACTTTGGTTTAAAAAATCTATAATGAAATCTTTAATGTCTGTATAATTTTCCTATAGTATGGCATAATTTATCTAAACCTTTCTCTATAGTTGCTTATTGAGGGTATTTTCTATATTTTAAAGGTCTTGATAGAGAGGTTATGGAAGTACCTGTTTTACCATATTTTAACCAGCATGCTTTCCCCCAAATTGCTGACAATCACTTGGTCCAAAGTGATGTCTCATATTGTTTAAATTTGATGTTCTTAGCAGCAACGTTGATTGATTTTTTTGATGCTTGTAAGCTTTTCACACGTGGGAAAATTTTTTTTGTCACTGAGCTAGCATGTCACAGATCATAGAAAAGCCTATAAATAGAACCCAAAGTGCCACTTATAATGTAACAATGAAAACAAGAGTAATGGCTGACTTCATCTTACTCACTGAAGTAAAAGGCACAACCTTTCCATTTTTACTCAACTATTCAATCCATAACAAAATATACATCCTTTTGTAAATGATTAAATCACTAATTCTACTTCATTGTTTACATGAAGTTATTTTCTCTACCTACAAATACATGCTTATTTTATAAAACTGCAATGTTACAAAAGATACAATTATGAAAAGTTTTCAGTGAATATATTTTAAAAATTTCTTTCTGTTATGAAATATGTTCATAATTATACTTTTTACCTGGATATATCTGTGAGGCAGACCTGTATTTCTTTATTCATCAAATTTTAAAATGATATAAATTCTAAAAATAAGCTTGATTTAGAAATTTTAATGCATTGACAGAGAATGCTATCATGTTGCTTTCCAAAATCTATGCTTTTTTCCCCTCAAGAAAGAACTAATTGTTAAACAAGAAAAAAATAGATAAATCAATTTTCATATTTCAAACTGGTAGGTCAATTCAAAAGTCATTCCTTTGAATGTGTCAAAGGCACTAAAATCAGATAATTTAAAACACTCAAAGATAAATTTATGACCTGTTCTGTAATAGGACGTTTCTCAACACCTTAAGTTAATAAAGATGCTTCCTGTACTCTACCTACAAATATGGTGCTTGATTCAGAAGATCTTAGCTCATTATTCTATTAATATTTATCATCTTGTTAAAAAACAATTTCATTACCTCACAGGGTTGATGTGAAGTTACAGCTTTCAGTGTAACCCCTTTCCTGGGTACATAAAGGTCTTTATAACTCTATCAGTTACCACCTTAACTAGTTAGTGTAACTAGTTTCTACTATAACTAGTGTTCTTTTCTGGCCATGTAAGTGTAAAACAGATCCAGGAGAGGCAGATGAAAGTGAAGGAGCTACATCGTCATTTCCATTTCCACCTCTACATCAAGGTCTCACGTGTATTGATATCTTTACACACCATTATATATATTTGTAAAGTGCCTTGCGCTTGATAAACCATGTTACAGGTATCAGAGATTATTATAATAATTTAAATAGGAAAGACAGCTCTGTGTCATACATGATCAAGAAGAGAATCTTTTTCATGCTATTTTGAATATTATCAGTGTTATTAGCAAAAACTAGCAATTTTAGCCAGTTTAAATTCATTATAGCTGTTTAGATGGCCCAAGAAGAAACCTTTTGACTGCAAGTTAAACTCCAGTGATTCTCAAAGGGCTCAGCTGATAAAATGTTGACACAGCCTTATTTCAGATAAGATTATCATTTTTGAAATGAAAATTACTGAAAATATTTACATTGATGAATAATTTCATATTCAACAAATATTTATAGAGCTCCTATTATATGACAAACACTGTATTACATGCTAGAGATATAATAACTACTAAACTAGGTAGTAATTGATCTCATTGATTTCTAGTGTAGTGAGAGAAAGGCATTCACCAAAACTCACAAAAACGAATGTATGACTATCAACATCACTGAGCCCTTACTTAGTGCTGAAGACTGTGCTAAGTGCTTTCTTCAACTGCTTTATTTAATCCTCATACTTGAATTTGGAGGATATAGGCATTAAGTAACTTACCAACAAACATTCAGCTAGGAAGTTGTAGATGTGCAATTTGAACCTAGGCCTGTTTGACTCTCAATCCAAGTTTCTAAACACGATGGGACTAAAACAGAAAGATAACGTATTAACCCATGAACCCAATCTCTGCCATTGCATTCAGTTAAAGTAAATTGAGTGCTTCAAGTTCTTTAATCGCTGGTATGGTTCCAATGGAAGGAAACATCAAAGAGGTGTAGGGAAGATAAATCAAGTGAAGAAAATGTCTCCAAAACTCAGTTTTCTAAGCAAATGAAAGATATATCCATTCTTTCAAAAGTTTCTGGATTTTAGAGGGATGATGATTCACATCCCAGGTGGGACGGAGAGGACTGGTGTGAGATTTCATCACCCTACTTAAAATGGTGCAAATTTAAAACTTATTAATTGTTTATTTCTGGAATTTTCTACTTAATATTTTCAGACCAGGTTTGACCACAGGTAACTGAAACCACAGAAAGAGAAACTGTGGGTAAGGGGGGACTGCTGTACAGGCATACCTGGGAGATATTTTGGTTTCAGTTCCAGATAATTGCAATAAAACAAATATCATAATGAGGTGAGTCACACCATTTTTGGCTTCCCCAGTGCATATGAAAACAAAGTTACACTATATTGTAGTCTATTACATGTGCAATAGCAAAAAAAAATACCTTAATTAAAAATACTTTATTGCTACAAAATGCTAACAATCATCTAAGCCTTCAGAAAGTTGTAATCTTTTTGCTGTTGGAGGGTCTAGCATATGATGTTATTTGATAGCATTTTACCCATTTTGAAAGCAGAACTTCTTTCAAAATTTGACTCAATTCTCTCAAATTCTGCTGCTTATCAACTAAGTTTATGTAATATTCTTAATATTTTGTTGTCATTTCAATAACATTCCAGCATCTTCACTAGGAGTAGATTTCATCTCAAGAAACCACTTTCTTTGCTCATCCATAAGAAGCAATTCCTCATTTGTTCAAGTTTTATCATGAGAATGTAGCAATTTAGTCATATCTTCAAGGCACCACTTCTAATTCTGGTTCTCTTGTTATTTCTACCACATCTGCAGTTACTTCCTCCACTGAAGTCTTGAAGTAATCCATGAGTGTTGGAATCAGCTTCTTCCAAATTCCTGTTAATGATGATATTTTGACCTCCTCCAATGAATCACAAATATCCTTAATGGCATCAAGAATGGTGAATGGTGAAGCTTTTCAATCTACTTTGCCCAGATCCATCAGAGGAATCACTGTCTTTGGCAGCTATAGCCTTATGAAATGTATTTCTTAAATAAGAAGACTTTAAAGTTAAAATTACCTCTTGATCCATGGGCTGTAGAATGGATATTGTGTTAACAGGCATGAAAACAACATTAATCTCCTTGTATATCTCCATCAGAGCTCTTGGGTGACCAGATGCATTGTCAATGAGCAGTAACATTTTGAAAGGAATCTTTTTTTCCTGAGCAGCAGGTCTCAACAGTGGGCTTAAAATATTTGGTAAACCATACTGTAAACAGATGTGCTGTCATCCCCAGACTTTGTTGTTTTATTTCTAGAGCACAGGTAGAGTTGATTTAGTATAATTTTTAAGGGACTTAGGATATTTGGAATGCTACATGAGCAATGGGTTCAACTCAAAGTCACCATCTGCATTATCCCCCAACAAGAGAGTCACCCTGTTCTTTGAAGCTTTGAGGCCAGGCACTGACTTCTACACTCTGGCTATGAAAGTCCTAGATGGCATCTTCTTCCAATAGAAGGCTGTTTTTTCTACATTGAAAACCTGTTGTTCAGTGTAGCTACCTTAATCAATTATCTTAGCTAGATCTTCTGGAAAACTTGCTGCAGCTTCTACATTAGCACTTACCTTGTGGTTTTATGTTATGGAGACACCTTCTTTCCTTAAACGTCATGAACCGATCTCTGCCAGTTTCAAACTTTCCTTCTGCAGCTTCCTCACCTCTTTCAGGCTTTACAGAATTTATGAGAGTTAAAGCCTTACTCTGGATTAGGCTTTGGTTTAAGGGAATATTGTGGCTAGTTAGATCTTCTATCCAGATCACTCAAACTTTCGATCAGCAATAAGGCTGTTTCACTTTCTTGTCACGTATGTGTTTAGTAGTGTAGCACTTTTAATTTCCTTCAAGAACTTTTCCTTTGTGTTTACAGCTTGGTTAACTGGTGCAAGAGGCCTAGCTTTAGGCCTGTGTTGGCTTTTGACATGCCTTCCCCATTAAACTTAATCATTTCTAGCTTTTTTTTAACTTATTTATTTATTTATTTTTATTTATTTATTTTATTATTATTATACTTTAAGTTTTAGGGTACATGTGCACAACGTGCAGGTTTGTTACATATGTATACAAGTGCCATGTTGGTGTGCTGCACCCATTAACTCGTCATTTAGCATTAGGTATATCTCCTAATGCTATCGTCTCCCCTCTCCCCTCACCCCACAACAGTCCCTGGTGTGTGATGTTCCCCTTCCTGTGTCCATGTGTTCTCATTGTTCAGTTCCCACCTATGCGTGAGAACATGCGGCGTTTGGTTTTTTGTCCTTGCGATAGTTTGCATTTCCAGCTTTTGATTTAAAGTGAGAGATATGTAACCCTTCCTTTCACTTGAACACTTAGAGACAATTTTAGGATTATTAACCAGCCTAATTTCAACATTTTTGTGTCTTAAGGAATACAGAGGCCCAAGAAGAGGGACAGAAATTGAGGAATGGCCAGTTGGTAAAGCAGTCAGAACACACAAAACATTTATCAATTAAGTTAGCTGTCTTAATATGGATGCAGTTTGTGCCTCAAAATATGGTGTCCCAAAACAATTCCAATAGTAACATCAGAGATTACTGATCACAATCACTTATCTGAGATATAATCACAGATCACCATAGCAGATATAATAATAATGAAAAACTATGAAACATTGCGAGAATTACTAAAATGTGACACAGAGACACGACGTGAGCACATGCTGCTGGAAAAATGGTACTGATAGACTTGCTCGACACAGTGTTGCCACAGACCTTCAATTTGTAAATAATGCAATATCTGCAAAGTACAATAAAGTAAAGCACAATAAATCAAGGTGTGCCTGTATGAATTAAAACAATTATTGAAAGGATTATAATTAAAATTATTAGAAGAATGGTGTGACATAATATATAACCCATAACCAATGAGTAAAAATTACTTAAACATAAAAACTCTATATGCAACTTGCAAATATTTTAAATCAATAATTACAGACAGAATATATATTATGTGCAATAGAGCACTGTATGTAGCAGATATTATTGTTCACTCGTACTCTTTCCTTGCTTACTGAACATCAATTTTCTTAGGTGTCAGGTGGGTGGAAATGTCTTCAGACACATGGGAAGAACCATGCTTGTTTCTACATCAGTTTTGCTAATCTGATTCCTTCTTTATCAGGGATAAGGTTTAGAGAAGTTAGAGAATTAAGATCAATTTTGACAAAGAAAGAGTTAACTGCTGGCAAAAGCTTGGAGGTGTACAATAGGAGGAGAGGTTAAAGGAAAGCAAAAGAGACAAGAAATAGTTCTAAATCTGGTAAAACAAAGTAGAGAAGTTTGAATATATCATAAAAGTTACACAATCAACAGAAGAATGACAATAATAATAAGACAGCTGGTAGTATCAGAGCACTATCAACAAATACTGGAATTGGTAGATCAAGAAATCAAGATATAAGAAAATATTTAGAATTATTAAAATAAACTAAAATAGAGTTAAAAATTTTATCACTGCGGTGTGCATTTTAGTGTTGAAAGGTACTATATAAAATTATTTTTTCTGGCTGGGCATGGTGGCTCACCCCTGTAATCCCAGCACTTTGGGAGGCCGAGGCAGGAGGATCACTTGAGGTCAAGAGTTCGAGACCAGTCTGGCCAACGTGGTAAAACCCCATCTCTATTAAAAATACAAAAAAAATTAGGTGGGTGTGGTGGCAGGTGCCTGTAATCCCAGCTACTCAGGAGGCTGAGGCAGGAGAATCGCTTGAACCTGGGAGGCAGAGGTTGCAGTGAGCCGAGATTGCTCCACTGCACTCCAGCCTGGACGACAAGAGTGAAACTCCATCTCAAAAAAAAAAAAAAAATTATTTTTTCTTTTTATTACAGACCTTTCTGTAATTAGTCTTGCTTTAACTTTTGCATGTATTACTTTGATAAAAATATGCATTATAATAATGAAACAATCTAGTTTCTTAGAAAAACATATATATATAGGATGTATATTTCTATATATATATACAAAATATACAGCTTAAAGCAATATATTATAATAATTGTTGCAAAATGCAAACATACATTTTTCAAATCAAATGTGGTTTCAGGTCATGGCTCTACCCTTACCAGGTATATGACCTTGTTCAACATATTTAACTGCTGTGTTCTCAGTCTTCTTATCTGTGAAATAGGCATGGTAAAGTAAATATCTTATAGGACTATCATAAGAATTAAATTATGTATGTAATTACATTGAATAGTATATTACATAGCAACAATGTAATAAAGATTGTTTTGTTTCTATTCCATTATTTTTATTTTTTTATTGTTTTATTTTTTATTTTTTATTTTATTATTATTCTACTTTAAGTTTTAGGGTACATGTGCACAATGTGCAGGTTAGTTACATATGTATATATGTGCCATGCTGGTGTGCTGCACCCATTAACTCGTCATTTAGCATTAGGTATATCTCCTAATGCTATCCCTCCCCCCTCCCCCCACCCCACAACAGTCCCCAGAGTGTGATGTTCCCCTTCATGTGTCCATGTGTTCTCATTGTTCAATTCCCACCCATGAGTGAGAACATGCGGTGTTTGGGTTTTTGTCCTTGCGATAGTTTACTGAGAATGATGTTTCCACTTTCATCCATGTCCCTACAAAGGACATGAACTCATCATTTTTTATGGCTGCATAGTATTCCATGGTGTATATGTGCCACATTTTTTTAATCCAGTCTATCATTGTTGGACATTTGGGTTGGTTCCAAGTCTTTGCTATTGTGAATAATGCCACAATAAACATACGTGTGCATGTGTCTTTATAGCAGCATGATTTATAGTCCTTTGGGTATATACCCAGTAATGGGATGGCTGGGTCAAATGGTATTTCTAGTTCTACATCCCTGAGGAATCGCCACACTGACTTCCACAATGGTTGAACTAGTTTACAGTCCCACCAGCAGTGTAAAAGTGTTCCTATTTCTCCACATCCTCTCCAGCACCTGTTGTTTCCTGACTTTTTAATGATTGCCATTCTAACTGGTGTGAGATGGTATCTCATTGTGGTTTTGATTTGCATTTCTCTGATGGCCAGTGATGGTGAGCATTTTTTCATGTGTTTTTGGCTGCATAAATGTCTTCTTTTGAGAAGTGTCTGTTCATGTCTTTCACCCACTTTTTGATGGGGTTGTTTGTTTTTTTCTTGTAAATTTGTTTGAGTTCATTGTAGATTCTGGATATTAGCCCTTTGTCAGATGAGTAGGTTGTGAAAATTTTCTCCCATTTTGTAGGTTGCCTGTTCACTCTGATGGTAGTTTCTTTTGCTGTGCAGAAGCTCTTTAGTTTAATTAGATCTCATTTGTCAATTTTGGCTTTTGTTGCCATTGCTTTTGGTGTTTTAGACATGAAGTCCTTGCCCATGCCTGTGTCCTGAATGGTAATGCTTAGGTTTTCTTCTAGGGTTTTTATGGTTTTAGGTCTAACGTTTAAGTCTTTAATTCATCTTGAATTAATTTTTGTATAAGGTGTAAGGAAGGGATCCAGTTTCAGCTTTCTACATATGGCTAGCCAGTTTTCCCATCACCATTTACTAAATAGGGAATCCTTTCCCCATTGCTTGTTTTTCTCAGGTTTGTCAAAGATCAGATAGTTGTAGATATGCAGCATTATTTCTGAGGGCTCTGTTTTGTTCCATTGATCTATATCTCTGTTTTGGTGCCAGTACCATGCTGTTTTGGTTACTGTAGCCTTGTAGTATAGTTTGAAGTCAGGTAGTGTGATGCCTCCAGCTTTGTTCTTTTGGCTTAGGATTGACTTGGCAATGTGGGCTCTTTTTTGGTTCCATATGAACTTTAAAGTAGTTTTTTCCAATTCTGTGAAGAAAGTCATTGGTAGCTTGATGGGGATGGCATTGAATCTATAAATTACCTTGGGCAGTATGGCCATTTTCACGATATTGATTCTTCCTACCCATGAGCATGGAATGTTCTTCCATTTGTTTGTATCCTCTTTTATTTCATTGAGCAGTGGTTTGTAGTTCTCCTTGAAGAGGTCCTTCACGTCCCTTGTAAGTTAGATTCCTAGGTATTTTATTCTCTTTGAAACAATTGTGAATGGGAGTTCACTCATGATTTGGCTCTCTGTTTGTCTGTTATTGGTGTATAAGAATGCTTGTGATTTTCGTACATTGATTTTGTATCCTGAGACTTTGCTGAAGTTGCTTATCAGCTTAAGGAGATTTTGGGCTGAGACAATGGGGTTTTCTAGATATGCAATCATGTCATCTGCAAACAGGGACAATTTGACTTCCTCTTTTCCTAATTGAATACCCTATATTTCCTTCTCCTGCCTAATTGCCCTGGCCAGAACTTCCAACACTATGTTGAATAGGAGTAGTGAGAGAGGGCATCCCTGTCTTGTGCCAATTTTCAAAGGGAATGCTTCCAGTTTTTGCCCATTCAGTATGATATTGGCTGTGGATTTGTCATAGATAGCTCTCATTATTTTGAGATACATCCCATCAATACCTAATTTATTGAGAGATTTTAGCATGAAGGGTTGTTGAATTTTGTCAAAGGCCTTTTCTGCATCTATTGAGATAATCATGTGGTTTTTGTCTTTGGTTCTGTTTATATGCTGGATTACATTTATTGATTTGCATATATTGAACCAGCCTTGCATCCTGGGGATGAAGCCCACTTGATCATGGTGGATAAGCTTTTTGATGTGCTGCTGGATTTGGTTTGCCAGTATTTTATTGAGGATTTTTGCATCAATGTTCATCAAGGATATTGGTCTAAAATTCTCTTTTTTGGTTTTGTCTCTGCCTGGCTTTGATATCAGGATGATGCTGGCCTCATAAAATCAGTTAGGGAGGATTCCCTCTTTTTCTATTGATGGGAATAGTTTCAGAAGGAATGGTACCAGCTCCTCCTTGTCCCTCTGGTAGAATTCACCTGTGAATCCATCTGTTCCTGGACTCTTTTTGGTTGGTAAGCTATTGATTATTGCCACAATTTCAGAGCCTGTTATTGGTCTATTCAGAGATTCAACTTCTTCCTGGTTTAGTCTTGGGAGGGTGTATGTGTCGAGGAATTCATCCATTTCTTCTAGATTTTCTAATTTATTTGTGTAGACGTGTTTGTAGTATTCTCTGATGGTAGTTTGTATTTCTGTGGGATCGGTGGTGATATCCCCTTTATCGTTTTTTATTGCGTCTATTTGATTCTTCTCTCTTTTCTTCTTTATTAGTCTTGCTAGCGGTCTATCAATTTTGTTGATCCTTTCAAAAAACCAGCTCCTGGATTCATTAATTTTTTGAAGGGTTTTTTGTGTCTCTATTTCCTTCAGTTCTGCTCTGATTTTAGTTATTTCTTGCCTTCTGCTAGCTTTTGAATGTGTTTGCTCTTGCTTTTCTAGTTCTTTTAATTGTGATGTTAGGGTGTCAATTTTGGATCTTTCCTGCTTTCTCTTGTGGGCATTTAGTGCTATAAATTTCCGTCTACACACTGCTTTGAATGTGTCCCAGAGATTCTGGTATGTTGTGTCTTTGTTCTCGTTGGTTTCAAAGAACATCTTTATTTCTGCCTTCATTTCATTATGTACCCAGTAGTCATTCAGGAGCAGGTTGTTCAGTTTCCATGTAGTTGAGTGGTTTTGAGTGTGTTTCTTAATACTGAGTTCTAGTTTGATTGCACTGTGGTCTGCGAAATAGTTTGTTATAATTTCTGTTCTTTTACATTTGCTGAGGAGAGCTTTACTTCCAAGTATGTGGTCAATTTTGGAATAGGTGTGGTGTGGTGCTGAAAAAAATGTATATTCTGTTGATTTGGGGTGGAGAGTTCTGTAGATGTCTATTAGGTCCGCTTGGCACACAGCTGAGTTGAATTCCTGGGTATCCTTGTTAACTTTCTGTCTCGTTGATCTGTCTAATGTTGACAGTGGGGTGTTAAAGTCTCCCATTATTATTGTGTGGGAGTCTAAGTCTCTTTGTAGGTCACTCAGGACTTGCTTTATGAATCTGGGTGCTCCTGTATTGGGTGCATATATATTTAGGATAGTTAGCTCTTCTTGTTGAATTGATCCCTTTACCATTATGTAATGGCCTTCTTTGTCTCTTTTGATCTTTGTTGGTTTAAAGTCTGTTTTATCAGAGGCTAGGATTGCAACCCCTGCCTTTTTTTGTTTTCCATTTGCTTGCTAGATCTTCCTCCATCCTTTTATTTTGAGCCTATGTGTGTCTCTGCACATGAGATGGGTTTCCTGAATACAGCACACTGATGGGTCTTGACTCTTTATCCAATTTGCCAGTCTGTGTCTTTTAATTGAAGCATTTAGTCCATTTACATTTAAAGTTAATATTGTTATGTGTGAATTTGATCCTGTCATTATGATATTAGCTGGTTATTTTGCTTGTTGGTTGCTGCAGTTTCTTCCTAGCCTCAATGGTCTTTACAATTTGGCCTGATTTTGCAGTGGCTGGTACCGGTTGTTCCTTTCCATGTTTAGTGCTTCCTTCAGGAGCTCTTTTAGGGCAGGCCTGGTGGTGACAAAATCTCTCAGCATTTGCTTGTCTGTAAAGTATTTTATTTCTCCTTCACTTATGAAGCTTAGTTTGACTGGATATGAAATTCTGGGTTGAAAATTCTTTTCTTTAAGAATGTTGAATATTGGTCCCCACTCTCTTCTGGCTTGTAGGGTTTCTGCCGAGAGATCCGCTGTTAGTCTGATGGGCTTCCCTTTGAGGGTAACCCGACCTTTCTCTCTGGCTGCCCTTAACATTTTTTCCTTCATTTCAACTTTGGTGAATCTGACAATTATGTGTCTTGGAGTTGCTCTTCTCGAGGAGTATCTTTGTGGCGTTCTCTGTATTTCCTGAATCTGAACGTTGGCCTGCCTTGCTAGACTGGGGAAGTTCTCCTGGATAATATCCTGCAGAGTGTTTTCCAACTTGGTTCCATTCTCCCCGTCACTTTCAGGTACACCAATCAGACGTAGATTTGGTCTTTTCACATAGTCCCATATTTCTTGGAGGCTTTGCTTGTTTCTTTTTATTCTTTTTTCTCTAAACTTCCCTTCTTGCTTCATTTCATTCATTTCATCTTCCATCACTGATACCCTTTCTTCCAGTTGATCACATCGGCCCCTGAGGCTTCTGCATTCTTCATGTAGTTCTCGAGCCTTGGCTTTCAGCTCCATCAGCTCCTTTAAGCACTTCTCTGTATTGGTTATTCTAGTTATACATTCGTCTAAATTTTTTTCAAAGTTTTTAACTTCTTTGCCTTTGGTTTGAATTTCCTCCTGTAGCTCGGAGTAGTTTGATCGTCTGAAGCCTTCTTCTCTCAACTCGTCAAAGTCATTCTCCGTCCAGCTTTGTTTCGTTGCTGGTGAGGAACTGCGTTCCTTTGGAGGAGGAGAGGTGCTCTGCTTTTTAGAGTTTCCAGTTTTTCTGTTCTGTTTTTTCCCCATCTTTGTGGTTTTATCTACTTTTGGTCTTTGATGATGGTGATGTACAGATGGGTTTTTGGTGTGGATGTCTTTTCTGTTTGTTAGTTTTCCTTCTAACAGACAGGACCCACAGCTGCAGGTCTGTTGGAGTTTGCTAGAGGTCCACTCCAGACCCTGTTTGCCTGGGTAACAGCAGCGGTGGCTGCAGAACAGCGGATTTTCGTGAACCGCGAATGCTGCTGTCTGATCGTTCCTCTGGAAGTTTTGTCTCAGAGGAGTACCTGGCCATATGAGGTGTCAGTCTGCCCCTACTTGGGGGTGCCTCCCAGTTAGGCTGCTCGGGGGTCAGGGGTCAGGGACCCACTTGAGGAGGCAGTCTGCCTGTTTTCAGATCTCCAGCTGCATGCTGGGAGAACCACTGCTCCCTTCAAAGCTGTCAGACAGGGACATTTAAGTCTGCAGAGGTTACTGCTGTCTTTTTGTTTGTCTGTGCCCTGCCCCCAGAGGTGGAGCCTACAGAGGCAGGCAGGCCTCCTTGAGCTGTGGTGGTCTCCACCCAGTTCGAGCTTCCCGGCTGCTTTGTTTACCTAAGCAAGCCTGGGCAATGGTGGGCGCCCCTCCCCCAGCCTCACTGCCACCTTGCAGTTTGATCTCAGACTGCTGTGCTAGCAATCAGTGAGACTCCGTGGGCGTAGAACCCTCTGAGCCATATGCGGGATATAATCTCCTGGTGCACCGTTTTTTAAGCCTGTTGGAAAAGCGCAGTATTAGGGTGGGAGTGACCCGATTTTCTAGGTGCTGTCTGTCACCCCTTTCTTTGACTAGGAAAGGGAACTTCCTGACCCCTTGCACTTCCCGAGTGAGGCAATGCCTCGCCCTACTTCGGCCCGTGCTGCACCCACTGTCCTGCGCCCACTGTCTGGCACTCCCTAGTGAGATGAACCCGGTACCTCAGATGGAAATGCAGAAATCACCTGTCTTCTGCGTCGCTCACGCTGGGAGCTGTAGACCAGAGCTGTTCCTGTTAGGCCATATTGGCTGCCCCTCCATTATTTTTATTAAACTGTTTTCTTTTTTTGATTCCCCTGTTAACTCTTTCTGAACCCCAGAAAACACTTCAAGATTGACATAGATAAAAGTATCAAATGCTGCCAATGTGTCATGTAAAGCAAATAACAGCATCAAATAACAGCTCAGATTGCTTAGCACAAACCTTGAAGGTTAATACTTCCCATACTTTGGACGCAATCCACTTAAAACATTGTTTTAAGTGATATTATCCTTTGCACTGGATTCAACTACCACTCATATGCTGATGATTACTAATCAATAGCTCTTACATTTTTATTCTGAAATACAGACCTGCACATTCAACTTTTTCTAAATATCTTTGTGTAAACAACAAGATAGTTGAGACAAGGGCAGCGCAGTGGTAAAAAGCCCAGACTCTGCATCCTGGTTTTAGATTCCAGTGATGTTATTAAGTAACTAACAGACCTTGGACGAGTTAAACACCCTGTGCCACAATTTTATCATTTGTAAAATAGGTATAATCGTTTTTAAAAGAGTTGTTTGGAGGGTTAATGAGTTAGTATTTGATATGCTTATATTTTGGTTAAGAAGACAGACATCAAACAAAATAAATGTATATTTTTAATTTATTGAATTATTTACCAGAACTTTCTAAGTCTTTCAGGCAAATTGACTCTAGACATGCCCAGATATGTCCTAATCACAGGGCCAACAGCGCTTTGGTTCTCAATCAGACCGTTAAGGCAATGAGAAATTGTTAGGCTCAGGATACAAGCCAATTTTTAAAGAACTACTATGAAAATTTGGAGATGAAATAGGTTCTGATATTTGGTAACACGGGATGTACTGTGCTGATGGATAGCTCTGGGTTGATGATTCTTTCCCATCATCAGTCTGTCTCCATGTTCTCAGTTCTTGGGAAGGCAGTAAAGAATAATAGGCAGGGTAGCAAGACCTAGTCTCTAATAAAATAAATAAATAATTTAAAAATAAAAAAAGAACAATCAGTAAGTCCACTTGGGTCAGGCCGATCTTTGTCTGAACTAACGCTCAGCCCTGGTATGTAGATATGTGGTCTTAGGCAAGTTATACTAAATTGGTGTTATTATCTGTCCAGTGGGGATGACAACAACAACGACAACATCCCTAAATGGGTGTAAAGATAAAGGAGTTAATTTAGAAGACGTTTATTAGTCTGAGAGTATTAATCACTCAGAGGTTGAATATTACACTCCTCATAAGTGTTCTTTGACATGTGTGGATCAAGAACTGCTGGGCTTTGAAGAAGGGTTACTTTATGGTGTTTACATGTGGCGTTTGTGGTGTTTATCTCTAGTCAACAGCTTCATCAAAGCAGTGTACTCGGACTAGAGCTGGGAAGTCCACTATGTCCTCTACATAAAGTAAGTGAGTTTTTGGCCCATTATTGTTAGGGAAAAAGAAGTGAAGGGAAGGTGCTTCAAAAGTTCCTTCTGCCTTATCCTGTCTGTACTCTTATTGTCATATTTCTCCTGTCCCTATTATTGCCTGTCTTAATGCAATAAACTATACTGCTTGTCTCCCTAATTTTTAAATTTCTTTTTCATCAATAACCTCTTTATTTATAATTCCTTTGCCTTTTCTAAGCCAGTCTTTATTCAAAAGACTCTAATAGTTTAGTCAATTGCAGGTTTCCTGTTTGAACAGAATGAAAGATAGGGGAATATTTGGGAAGAAATAAAACATGAGTGTCTACCACATAATTGACACTGTGCTAAATGCTGGGGGTAATCTGACAAACAAAGTATAGACAATCTTTATCCTCACCGAGATTATAGACCAGTGTGTGATTCAGAGAATAAGGCAACTATAATGAAGATTATTATATCATGTGATCGGAAACTATGTAGATGTAGTCTGGGTACTTACCTGAAACCCAGAAGATGAGAGATGTGTTCTTGAAAGAAGTGGTACCTCAGATAAGAGCTTTATGATGAGAAGGCTAGAAGCAAGAAAAAATGTGGCACATGGGAGAAATTTTAAAAACTCAGTACTATGCAGTGTGGTGAGGGAATGACATTCACTCTGACTAGTTAAGGAATAGGGACCAGAATATGCATGATCTTGTAGCTCATGTTAAGGAGTTTTGTCATTATGAAAAACAAACAAACAAAAAAGAAGTACTGAGTTATTTAAAGTAGACACATGAATGAATTTGGAATTTAGAACCTAACTCTGGCTGCAGCAAATTAGAAGAGAGTGATACTGGAAAATGAGAGACAAACAGGAGATGGCTGCAGTAATCTAGGAGAAAAGCAGTGGTGATCTGCTATGGTATGAGAGCTGTAATAAAGGCAAGTGTACAGATGAACAAGCCGGGCTAGAGGGAGAATTTGCAGCACTGGGAGATTTATCAGATAAGAGGCAGGAGAGTGGTGAGGCGGGGTCTGCAATTTTGTGTCTGGCTGATTGCACAGATGTTTAATTAAGTAGATACACAGAAGGAAAAGGAGCATATTTGAGTTGATAGAGGTAATAAATTTGGGAGTCAAGTGAGTACAGGGAGTCTACAGGACCTCTCATAAACAGGTCTACTAGGTAGAAGGACATCTGTATCCTTTCTCACTTTTCAAGACACGAATATTTAATTGCCACTGTGTGTGTGTTTGTGTGTGTGTGTGTGTAATTTGTGTATCTAGAAAGCAAAAGAAAACTTTAGAGAAATTTTAAATTTTTAAAAAAATTAAAATGATTAATCTATTTAGGCACAATAAGATCCATAGATTGTTATAAATGTTTAAGAAACAGTTCATTTTGCTAATTGGTTCAGTATTTTATGTTCCATTTGTTTAAGATTAGAGTCACTGGACACAAGGAAGTACATGAATTATCAATCTGCTTAAGAAGTTTAAGAGAGTCAATTTGTTATCAAAACTGAGACTGATATAAAGAAATGGTGATATCAGTTCATGTTTAGAGATAAGAATAATGACGTCCAATACAATCAAGGACTTTTCCAATATCAACATAAAAACCTCCTTCCACTTTAGCTTGAAGTAATGAAATCTTAACCAGATAGAAATTTTATCCAGTGTGATGAATTAGGGGTATTACTGATGCATTTTTGCAAATGTCTGAAAGATTTTGTCTTTTTAATAAAGTTTTCTTAAGGCTATGGTGTTTTCAGCCAAAGGAAATATTTTGAAATAAATTGTATTCATACAATTTATATCAAAAACATGAATGTTCTACAAATAAGTTTTTAACAATAACTAAGCATGGGCCCAAAAATGAAAGCTGAAGAATTTTAGTATAGCTTTATGTTTCTGACATAATAATTCACAACTGATGAATATAATATATAGGATTGTTGAAGTTTGGATAGAAGTTCTGTGTGGGAATCCAGGAGTCTGAACTTTGACAGTCTGCAATTTTATAAGAATGAGTTTTTAGTACTTTATTTGTCTACATGAATTCTACTTCTATTATTATCTGGCTTGTTTCTATTATCAACTATATTTAAAGTTATGTTCCAGTCTAGTATTTCCTTTCTTATGTAATTGTCTTTATTCCCCTCTTTTTTCCTAGATATTTCAAAGGAAGTATCTTCAAAGGAATACTTCAAAGAAAATATAGCCCTTATATTAAGTATAGCTGTCAATCGTATTTTTATGGTTAATAGATAATAAAAACAATTTATTGTTAGAAAATACAGAAAAAGTTAAATAATTAAAATTGTACTTGCCTTTTCTTAAAGTATCCATGAGGAAATAGTGTCAGGACTTAGGGACTTCTGTTCTATTTCTTCATCTCTTAGTCTTCTTTTCTTACTTCTGAAAATTAGTTTTAGTATTAGGAGCTGGTCAGTGGTCTCTGTTCTTGAGAATATTTGCCCTTTTGTGACTTCACCTTGTAACTTGCTTCTGAACTTGCATAAATAATTCCTACAGGGAGGCCAGTCTGAAAGAGAGAGACCATTCACCAAACAAATGTGTAATTCACTACCACAGTCCTGACTTCAGGACACTGTGACCCTCAACTTGTGTTAAGCTGAAACACAGTGGCAGAATTCCTGTTAAATTGGTACATTTTCCATTTGTGAAGTCATCCTGAAGTTCTTGATAGGCTTCGGCATACCCCACAGTAGGAGTCTGAGAATCTGATCTCAGACTCCTAAAGAACTATTCTGAAGTAATAAGGACAATTTATACTTTAACATTTCACAAAACATCTCAGATTGGAGAGCTAAAAATGTTTTATTCTCTTCACTGAAGCTTTTGGGAATATATGCTCCATTGAAGCAATTAGACAAATTTGCTTTTCTGTCCAGAAAGGAAGACCAGTGGGACATGTCTAAGAAAACTTCTAACATCTGCATTTCCCTTAGACTTTGAGTACACCTGCAGGGATGGGGGCAGACTTGTTTCATTTCAGGTAAGATGCTTATCTCCATTAGCTCATCTTTGAGGCTGAGGAGATTTAGCCAGTCCTGAAACCATTCCAAAAGATTTCATTTTGGTTTAGGTACCAGAAGGTTTTTTGTTTTTTAAATTTTATGATGATTTCAAACTTACAGAAGAGTTGTAAGAGTAGTACAGATAATTTTATTTTCCCTGAATCATTTAGGAGCAGTTTGCTCTATCACACCCAAATACCTTAGTGTATTTCCTACAAACAAAAAGATTATCCTACTTAACCATACAACCATTAAAATAATGAAACTTACATTTACATATTACTATCATCTAGATTACACAGTCCATTCAAGGTTTTTAAAAATTTTTATTAATCTTAGTTTAATTTTACTTATTTTTGTTTTTTATTGAGACGAGGTTTCACTATGTTGCCTAGGTTAGTCTTGAACTCCTGGGCGCAAGTGATTCTTCCGCCTCTGCCTCCCAAAGTGTTGGGATTATAGGCGTAAACCACTGTGCCCAGCCTCCATTCAAGTTTTAACAATTGTCCCAATAATTTTCGTTGTTGTTGTTTGTTTGTTTGTTTTAAACAGGAATCCCTCAGACTGGGTTATCCCCCTCTTATTCTCCTAAAGGAAAAGAAGAATGATCATCAAAGGCAAATGGCAGTTGCTATGCAGCAACACCAAGAACTGGCTTCACGCTCCAGAGAAAATGCTGTGCCTCCTCCTGGTGGTTTCCGGTGCTCCACATGTTCAAAGAAATTACCCTGAAATGTAGAAATGATCCCTGAAAGTATAGTCTTCCAGTAATGTTTCTTTTAGCAAAAGGATCCAATCTAAGATGTCATGTGTTTTAGTTTTCTTCAATGTGGAAAAGTTCCTCAGTCTTTGCTTGACTTCCATGACTTTGATATTTTGAAGAGTACATGGTAGTTATTTTATAAAATGATCCAAATTTCTCAATTTGAAATTATTCAATATTTCCTTATGATTAGATAGAGGTTACACATCTTTGGCAGAAATGTCACAGAAATAAGCCTGTGTCCTCTTTGCATTGTATGGGGAAGACACATGTCAGTTTGGCCCATTACAAATGATGTGAACTTTGATCACTTGGTTAAGGTTTTTCCACTGAAAAGTATTCTTCTTTCTCATTGTAATTAATAAGTATTTTATAGGGCTGTGAGATGTAAGTATCCCATTCCTCATTAAACTTGCCACACTTGTTTTAGTGTGGCAGCCCATTGATGTTTCTTGGCTGAATTAATTATGATTTTCTAATTCTATCTTTCTTTCTATAGTTATTAATTGGCATTCTACTCCAAGGAAAAATCAGTCTTCCTTCCTTCCTTCCTTCTTTCTGAATATATATGGGTTATAGTATATTAATATCATGATTTATTTTGATGCTCAACTTTCCCAAATTTGTACAGTGGGAATTCCTTTAACCTGGCTTTTATGTCCACTTTAAAGAAACATTTCATTTGGAAAAATTTTATATTCACAGAAGAGATGCAATATAGAACAGAGACTTCTCATATACTCTTTACCCAGCTTTTCCAATGTCAACATTTTACATAACCATGGCTCTTTGTCCTTTTCACATGTCCCAATCATTCTTTGAACACTTCCTTACTTTTTAGTACAAGATATTTCAGGGCAAACTTATACTTCCCTTTTCCCACCTCTGGATCAGCCATTTCTCCAAAGGTCTATAACCCATAGGGATCTGTAGCAATTGGATTCCATGTAGTTAAATCAAAATCCTTTTCCCAGTTTCCAGATATGAGCGAGGATCTAGAATAAGAGACCATGGAACGAAAGAAAGACCAGTTCCCACTGAAGAAGGACCTACAATACATATGATACAGTGCTTGGCACTGTAGTAATTTACCAGAATAACTACATATTGGGGAAAGAGGAATTCTCATATTTTTCAGGATTTTTGGATGTGGGGGTCAAGATAGCATTGACACCAGGAGACAGAAAATGACATCGTGGACCCCCTATTAGAGTGAAGCCACTAGGACAATTGATAAATGAAGTTCTGGGGTAAGTCCATCCCCAAAGGGGGACTATATTAGATTTATATTGCAGCTATAACAAATTATCTCAAACTTAGTGAATTAAAACTCTACAAATTTATTAGAGTTCTGTAGGCCAAAAGTCTAACATGGATTTCACTGAGCTGAAATCTAGGTGTTGGAGGCTGCATTCCCTTCTGGAGACTCTAGTGAAGGATTTGTTTCCTTGCCTTTTCCATCTTCTGGAGGCTGTCTGCATTCTTTGGCTTATTGCCACCTCTCCATCTTCAAAGCTAACAACGTCTGGCTCCTTCTTTCTCGAGACACATCTTTCTGACTTTTCTTCTGTCACTGCATCTCTCTCTGACCACAACTGGGAAAGATTCTTGACGTTCAAGAACTCATGTGATTATCTTAGATAAGCCCATTTGGACAATTAAGACATTTTCCTCATCTCAGACTCTATATCCCTAGTCACATCTGCAAAGTCCCCTTTGTCATGTAAGAAACCATATTCACAGGTTCTAGTGACATCTTTGGGGGCACATCTTTGGAAACCATTATGCTTATCATAGAGTTCAGTGTGTCCACGGATGCACCCAGTGATCATTTTCCCAGCCCCGGTGAGTATACTGGGATGAATTTACTTAGTAGCTGGTAAAACTTTCACATTGGTTCTTGACCTGTTGACTAGGGGACATTGTGGTATAAAAGGCTAAAAGGAAGCCGATTAAACTGCCCCTAATGTCTAGCCAAGATAGTACATCAGAATCAATACAACATCACAGGTGAAATGGCAGATGACTGTTACCCTTAAAGATTTTTAGGTAGAGGGATAGTTATTCTCATCGTATTCCCATTTCATTCAACAATCTGTCTCCTACAAAAATTAGATGGATTGTGATGGGAGATAATGGATTACTGCAAACTTCGCCAAATAGTAGCATCATTGCCACTGATGTGTGACACTATTTTTAATAAAACAGATCCACACAAACTCCTGTACTTACTATGCACTTATTGATCTTATTGAAAAGAATACTTCTTAAACCCCCATCAAAAAGAACAATCAGAAGCAGTTTGGGTTCACTTGGTATAAACAACAGTATACATTTACAATTTGTTTTAGGGCTATGTTAACTTTTTGGTCTTAAGCAATAGTAGAGTTTGACAAGAATTTGATCATCTGGAGATCCTGAAGAACACATCCTGTCACTATATCGATGACGTTATATTAATTGGCCTCATGCACAGGAAGTGGCAACTATTCTAGATGCCCTTTAGAACATATGTACTGTAACATGTGGGAGATAAATTCCACAAGATACAGAGTTCTATCACATCAATAACTTTTTTATATAGTTCTCATAGTTTAATAGAAATAATGCATTTTTATATGTAGTTCCTTTTAGAAATAACAAAATAGAAAATGAATTTAACCATTGTTTTATAGAAAATAGGGAAATGTCCTTCAACTGAGCATTTCTTTTCCTCATATTAATAAAGTCTGCATCCACCTCCTACATTAATAGGAAATAGGAATTTCAGATAATAAATGTGAAAAGCTGAAATAATCCTGACAAATTTTTTCAAATCAATTGTTGAAAATATTTATTTAGAAAAAAACCTTTAGTTGGAAAACAGCAGAAACAAAAGAAAACTCACACTTCATGTAAACAACAGAACACTATGCTAAGTTTAGTTCTACAATAAAAGCCACACAAATCTGTGTGTGTGGCCAATGACAAGGATACAGAGAAAAGAAAAAGAAAATTTAGAGACAGGCAGAGTATAACTCTTTGCTTACTGCAAATCTTGTCTGGAGGAGAACCTCTGGAAAATAATAAGTTAGGATGGCCCTAGTCTACCATCATGCCAGAGGCAGAACCAATATAATCTCCTAAAATATGAGATTTGTGTCAATTCTTAGGGTAACTCACTAAGGTGGTTTGGTTACACCAATGAATAAAGTTTCTAATTCCACACTAAGCTCATCCTTTGGAACATCAATCTCATCTCCAGATTCTTCCCCAAGCTTCTTCAACCGGCGTGGGTTGTATATGCTTCAGGGTGGTGAGATGGGCCTGCTTGGCCTTGGCTGCCACAGGCCTGGATCTTAGGAAGAGCTCAGGTTCTTTCCCTTCTGCTTCCTTCAGACTTGGTGCCTTCATTAGCTGTTCAACGTTAGTGCTGATCTGTACCATCAGAGCTTCTCTGTGTTGCTGGGCTCACTCTTCCAGGGCCCTGCCCATAAAGTAGTGTTGCAGTCGTTCTTAAGCTTGGGCATGGAGCTCCCTACTGACCACATCTGACATTGGAGAGCCCGAATGTCTTCTGACATAGTCATCCGCTTGTTGCTTCAGTTCAGCTCGGCATGCATCAGTGAGTTCTTGGAGTCCTCGCCAAGGAACAAATAGTTTCTGTTTCTTACGGCACTTTGCTAGGAATTTAAACACTGCTCTTTGAAGTATGACAGCTGCTTTATATTCTGTGAGAGACTGCCTCTGTTGGCAAAAATTTTTCCTTTCCCTGTACCCTCTCCAATGTTTCTGGATAATCAGTGCTGATTTCTCTTCCATTTCCCAATTGTGTTTCTCCACTTGACCTGGATGAACTACTTTGAGCATACTCAGCCGCAATTCTTGGGAAAGTCTCATGGCTCTCTGTCTTTGAAGTTGCAATCGCAATCTGAGGTCCTCTTCTTCCTTCTTCCTATTTATCTCCAGCAACATCTTTGTTCGTTTAGGTCTGAAACTCCTCTGCAAAGCAATCACAGCAGATGGAAGCTTCTTTAATCTCTTTCTTGTCTGAAAACCCTTCCAATAGGCTTGAATCAAGCATGCTGCTTGATGTAGTTTCTGCTTTTCTACTTCCTGATAGACTGCTGGGCTTAAAAGGCCAATGAGCTGTCTAAGTTCTTGACTGAATTCTGTCCCAGTTTCCTGTTTACTTAGTAGACTTCTGAGTCCTTTGTAGCAGGCACTTTGTATCAGTAAAATCAAAATTTCCTGATAGGATTCAGCCATCAACAGTAGGAGTTTTGCAGCAGTACTTCTTATGACTGGACTAGGAGTTGAAAAAAGCTTGAAAATAACTTCATCTAAAATTGAATGCAGGGCTTTTCCTCCTGTTCTGAGTAAATCACCACTGTTGCTCTATAGTATATTCTGTAGCATCATCATGAGTGCCGATCCTATTTGGACATTGTCAACTTGCAGTAAGTGTAAGAAACGATCACTTTGTAGTACATTCTGAATAAGTTCAACATGGCCTCCCAAAAGCCAGAAGAGCCAATCAGTCACAATTTTTAGTAACTCATCTTTTTCTTCAGCCTTAGCTGCATTGATAAAACATGTTTGCCATTGTCTCCCCAAAACTAGAAAATTTTCTGCAGCTGATGGAAGTAATTCATTGGAAAGTTCCTCTGCATCTTCTCCTGGCTCCAAGCCTGCACAGCAATGGCTTTTAACTTCAACAGTATAACAGGGACATTCCACTCAGGGCTTTTTGCAACTACAGCAGCTAGAGATAAGATCCTTGGGTCTGCACCTGTTGGCTTCATTTCTCATATTACCTGTTGCTGGGCCACCAGCTCGGTGCTTTGGGAATCATGTCTCCCTCGCGGCACCTTTTACTGCCTCCATGGATCATTCATCCTCACTTCACATTCTTCCACTAAAGAACCTGGCTCCCATGCCACACCACAGTGCCACGGTCTTCCCGGGGCAGCATGCCACATCAATAACATTTTTAAGAGTCCAGTGGTCTGGGGCAAATAGGTGGTCCAGATTCCTATGTCATTTACTTTTCATTCACCAATGCCTCTCTGTCAGCTTACACCAATAAACTTACGGGAGATTCGCTAGGACCACCTGAAATAGGAAGAAAAACACTGGCATGGTTAACAGATGAGTAAGCTTGCTATGTTGGTGAGAGCCAAAAATGGAATGGTGCTGATATATATCCCCACTCAGGGGCATCCCAGAAAGACAGTGAGAAGAAATACTCTCAGCAGGCAGACTTTCAGTCAAGCCCTTCTAGTCATCCCCTTTAGGTATATAGTAAGTATATACATATGATCCTGGGCACTGGTAAATGGGTTTGGCTGGTTTATCGTGGGCCTGGAAGGAGCAAGATTGAAAGTTTGAGGACCATGTTCACAGCTTAAAGTGAGAAAAAAAATCATAGGACAGATATTTCTCACCAAAAAAATACTTCACATAAATATAGACAGATTTGACATCTATCTTTTACCTCCTCTCTGTACATAAGTACATACACACTTGGCATATAATTTAAAAAGATTTAAAAGGATATAAAGTGAACAAGTAATAACCAAAAATCATTCTATTAAATTTAACATTCACTAATGATTAGTACTATGAGTATAAGGTCTTTGAGGTAGGAACATACTCAGAGGCAAGGTACAAGAAAACCCATGTAGAGTGACTTAAACAATTAGATGTTTGTCTCATGTGCAAAGAAGTAGTCCAGGTTGAGGGGTCAACAATGTTATCTCTGGCCAGGCATGGTGGCTCACCCCTGTGATCCCAGAACTTTGGGAGGCCAAGGTGGGTGGATCACTTGAGGTCAGGAGTTTGAGACCAGCCTGACCAACATGGTGAAACCCCATCTCTACAAACAATACAAAAATTAGCCCAGCATGGTGGCATGTGCCTGTAATCCCAGCTACGTGGGAGGCTGAAGCAGGAGAATCGCTTGAACTTGGGAGGCAGAGGTTGCAGTGAGCTGAGATCGTGCCACTGCACTCCAGCCTGGACAACAGAGTGAGACTCTGTCTTACAAAAACAAACAAACAAAAAAACCAATGTTACCACAGAACCCAAACTTTGTCTACATTTCTGCCCCTTTATCTGTGGATCATGCTTTCATCCTCAGGTGTGTCTCTTGTTTTTCAATAAGGTTTCAATAAGCTGGCTAATACTTCAGTCTCATGTGTGCTTCGCAGGTATGAAAAAAGATAAGCGAAGAAGAAAACAGTAAGAAATACTTGAGATAATAAAAACACTGACTTAAAAAATGTTATGATGATGTATCTAAAGAATCCTAAAAGTTTATCAAGCAAACTATTAGAACTAATGAGCATTTGCTAAAGTAAATAAATCAGCACACAAAATAAGTAACAAACCTTTTTGTTGCTGTATACCAGATACGGTGAATTCTTATAATTTTATGTTGTCTTGACACCCATTCTAAATATAGGTTTAACTTTCTCATACCAAAAGCAGGGCTTAATCAATCTTGCACATTTTTCAGTTCTCCATCTCCTCCTAGTTCTTCAATGTGGCTGATCCAGAAATCTGTCATATATAATCACATCCTGGTGACCACCTCTGTATTGGATAGCAAGATTCAACCAACTTGACTTGACCCACTGATCACCACCCACGCCCCACATGGACTACTCAGACTTTCTGCATTGACCAATTCTCATTTACCTCTTGATGGAGCTCATGTGTGCTTGCTCCAAACCCACCAATTAGAACTCCCCACAGGAAATCTGTTTGGGTAATACTCTGGACCCCATTGAAGTCTTCAGCCCACAGATTTCTCACTCTCTCTTGCTTCTCACCTACTGGATGGCCCGCTTTCTGTTGGTCCTGTGAGGCATGCTGCCCTTTCCTCTCTGGGATCTGTAAGTAATAAAATGCTTCTTTTGTTTCACATATTTTGTTGAGTTGCCTTTGCTGTGTCTTACCTGACCAACACACCTGAACTTAACTTCTTACTCAGCCAGAGCTCTCCTAGAGAGAGGGTCTCTTGGTTGAAATAAACTGGACACAGGTTAGATAAGAGCCATAGAGTCTCTGCCAGTATAAACAAGTGTCCTGTAAGAGGGACACGTAGTCATGGGTCAAATACATAGGCATTAGGCTGTCCACCAGAATAAAGAAGTATCCCATGAAAGGCACATTGTAAACATCTATGACCAAACTCCCTGGATCTCTGTCAGGGCAGAGCTAGAGTTTATAGCCACTCTCTTGAGAGAGACCTCAGGACTAAAATAGAAAGAAAAAAATACAACAGAAATAACGATTAGAAACTGAAAAAGGAAGTTCTATTAAGAAAAGTAAAAGTAATACAGAAAAATATCAACTTTAGCAAAGGCCTGAGTACTACAGAAATATATTCTTGGAAGAAAAGTTTTTCTGCATCTATTGAGACAGTCATAGAGTTTTTTTTTTGCATTTGTTCATATGGCAAATTGCACTGACTTTTGAATGTTGAAACCACTTTACATTCTTGGGGTAAATCAAACTTGGTTGTGACATATCTTTTTATATATTGCTGAATTCAATTTGCTAATATTTTCTTTTCTTTTCTTTACTCTTTTTTCTTGAGACGGGGTCTCGTTCTGTCACTCAGGCTGGAGTGCAATGGAGCGATCTCAGCTCACTGCAACCTCCGCCTCCCAGGTTCAAGCAATTCTCTTGTCTCAGCCTCCTGAGAAGTTTAATTTCTTTCAAATGAATTTCTAAATTTATTTCCATCCCAATAAAACATCACCATAGGATTTTAAAATAAGCTCGACAAGCTAATTTTAAACTATAAATGGAAAATTAAATAAAAAATCATTGTAGGACATTTCAGCTGGGTGCGGTGGTTCGCTTCTGTGATCCCAGCACTTTGGGAGGGCAAGGCAGGCAGATCACTTGAGGCCAGGAGTTCAATATCAGCCTGGCCAACATGGCAAAAACCCATCTCTACTAAAAATACAAAAAATTAGCTGGGTGTGGTGGTGCATGTCTGTAATCCCAGCTACTCAGGAGGCTGAGGCATGAGAATCACTTGAACTCACCCCAGGAGGCAGAGGTTGCAGTGAGTCAAGATCAGGCCACTCCACTCCAGCCTGGGCAACACAGCAAGACTGTCTCAAAAGAAAAAAGTAATTATTATAGGACATTTTAATAAACTCAAAAACCTTTTAATAATCTTTTACATGTTAAATAGTTTTAAATTTATAGAAAAATTGTAAAAGTGTTACCAAGAGTTCCCATATTGCCCACCTCCAGTTTCTCCTATTATTAACATCCTACATCATTATGGTACAGTTAGCATAATTAACGAACCAATACAAGTAATTATTATAAACTAAAGTCTGTATTTTATTCACATTTCCTTAGTTTTTAGCTAACGTCCTTTTTCAGTCTCAGGAGGCTGAGGCAGGAGAATCACTTGAACCCAGGATGCAGAGGTTGCAGTGAGCTGAGATCATGCCACTGCACTCTGGCCTGGGCAACAAGAGCAAAACTCCATCTCAGAAAAAAAAGTGCTTTTTCTGCATCTATTGAGACAGTCATAGAGTTTTTTCTTTGCATTTGTTCATATGGCAAATTGCACTGACTTTTGAATGTTGAAACCACTTTACATTCTTGGGGTAAATCAAACTTGATTGTGACATATCTTTTTATATATTGCTGAATTCAATTTGCTAATATTTTCTTTTCTTTTCTTTACTCTTTTTTCTTTTCTTGAGACGGAGTCTCGCTCTGTCACTCAGGCTGGAGTGCAATGGAGCGATGTCAGCTCACTGCAACCTCCGCCTCCCAGGTTCAAGCAATTCTCTTGTCTCAGCCTCCTGAGAAGCTAGGACTACAGCTACTGGGTGTGTATGCCACCACACCCAGCTAATTTTTGTATTTTTAGTAGAGACGGGGTTTCACCATGTTGGCCAGGATGGTCTCAATCTCTTGACCTCGTGATCCGCCCACCTCATCCTCCCAAAGTGCTGGGATTACAGGCCTGAGCCACTGCTAATATTTTCTTGAAAATTTTTACATCTGTGTTCATAAGAATATTGGTCTGTACTTTCCTTTACGCCCTTGTTTCACTTTGTGATTAGGGTAATCCTGACTTCATAAAACAAGTTTGGAAGTCTTTCTTTTATTTTCTGGGAAATATTGTGTAGAATAGGTATTATCTCTTTCTTAAATGTTTGATAGAATGTGCCAGTGAAACCATCTGGCTCAGAGTTTTATTTTTTGGTTTGGAAGTTTTAAAAACACAAACTCAATTTCTTTATAAATATGAGTACTAACGCTTTTTATTTTTTCTTGATTGACCTTTGGTCATTTGTTTCTTTAAAGTGATTTGTCTGTTTCATTTAAGCTGCCAAATTTATGGTTGTACTGAGTTGCATAGTATTTCCTAAAATTTTATGTTCACTTAGAACCTTCAGATGACCTTACTTGAAAACAGAGTATTTGCAGATGTAATTAGTTAAGTTAAAATGAGTTTGTATTGGATTAAGGTGAGCCCTAATAAAAAGAAAAAACAAAACTGGTGCCCATATAAGAAGAGAAAACAGAAACAAAGACACAAACGGATGGAGAATGTTGTGTAAACATGGAGGCAGAGATCGATAGCAGTGCACCACTACAAGCCAAGGAATGCCAAGAATTGCTAGCAACTGTTAGTACCTTGGCGAGGAAGGATTCTTCCCTATAGCTAGGAGGGAGCCTGGCCCTGCTAAAACCTTGACTTTAGATTTTTGTCTCCAGATCTGTGAAAGAATATATTTAACCTGTTTTAAACTACCCAGTGATAATTTGTTAGTAGGAAACCAATACAATGGACATACAGGCATTCATAGCATTCCCTTATTATATTTTTTATATTTGCAAAGTTTATGAGGTGAGGAGAGTTGCATCCACCAATGCCTTAAGGGTGACAGTGTTTGTTTGGCCCTCTCCCACAATTTAAGGCTCATTTATTCTGTATGAGAGTTGAGAGGGGACCATGTGGAGTTTCTTCCTTCTACAGCAGCTTGTCTTCCTGTCTCTGAACTGTCCCAATATTTATTATGAGCCTGATGGAGTTTGTGGAGAAAATGTCTGTTAGAGCATAACCAGCAAAAGGGTCTGGCTGCTTGCCACTTGTAGAAACAAGCCAAAATAATGAAATATGATAAAGAAGAAGCAAGACTTTATTATCTGTGCCAGCAAGGGGAAGGACAGGAAAAAAATTCTACTCTTTGATTTTTGGAGGGATCGCAGGGGATTTTAAAGAAAGGGTTTGGAATGCAGAAGACACGGGGGGCTAGTGTAACTACTCAATGGGTTCACCATGCCCACTGCCTAGACGGAGCCGATTTATCAAGACAGGGGAACTGCAATACAAAAAGAGTAATTCATTTGGAGCCAGCTGTGCGGAAGATCGTTGTTTTATTGTTACTCAAATCAGTCTCCCTGACTGATTTGAGCAGAGTTTTTAAGGATGATTTGGTGGGTAGGGGAGGCCAGTGAGTCAAGAGTGCTGATTGGTTGGGTCCGAGATGAAATCATAGGTAATTGAAGTTGTCCTCTTGCACTGAGTCAGTTCCTGGGTGGGGGCCACAAGATCACATGAGCCAGTTTATCCATCTGGGTGGTGCCAGCTGATCCATCAACTGCAGGGTCTGTAAAATATCTCAAGCACTGATCTTAGGAGCAGTTTAGGGAGGGTTAGAATCTTGTAGTCTCCAGCTGCATGACTCTAAACCATATTTCTAATCTTGTGGCTAATTTGTTAGTCCTACAAAGTCAGTTTAGTCCCCAGGCAAGAAGGAGGTTTGTTTTGTGAAAAGGCTGTTATTGTCTCTGTGTTAAACTATAAACTAGGTTCCTCCCAGTTAGTTCAGCCTATGCCCAGGAATAAACAAGAACAGCTTGGAGGTTAGAAGCAAGATAGAGTTAGTTAGGCCAGATCTCTTTCACTGTCTGTTACAATTTTGCAGTGGCGGTTTCACTAGGAGGTGCCCCATGACATGACTTGCTCTGATGGCTTATCTTGAATTATTGTTCCATCTGGTGAAGGGGCTGGTACCATCGTGGATCCTATTTATAACTGGCAGGTTATAAATTAATTGCAGTTAGTCTTGTAGTCAATCTTCAGCCAGGAGTGAATTCTGGCCTTGAAGTAATCTTTTGTTGGAGAGAGAATTCCGGAAGTGCCTGGTCCATATCAGGATCCGACCCTAAAGGTAATATATTTCCTTAAGCTTTGAAGGAAATATATGACCAGATAAGTGAGCATGGTGTGTGCTTAACCTACAGCTAGGTAAATAAATGTGCATAAGGCATGGGAGCACAGAATGGGAGAAGAAAGGGAGTGGAGGTTCACAGCACATTCTGAGGCTGTATTTCAAGATGGAAGGTAACACGTACGCAGCTTGTCTCAAAGTAATATCTTGAGATTGGGGAGAAAGGAGGAAAGAAAACAAAGTTTTAAAATGTGGTTTGAAGCCAAGTTGCTTGGTTACAAGAGTACTCGGACTCTCCCTATTTACTGCCTCCAGGTGAGACAGGAATAGCACTGGGTGGTTGCAGGAGGATGGAAAAACATGAACAACTGCTAAAACAAGAACTAGGCAAAGAAACTACAGGATAACAGAAAACCCCAAATGAGGGAGAGAAAAGAGCCAAAACCTTGGGTGGTGGAATAGCAATGCTGGATGGTCACAGGGGAAGCAGGAAAATATCAAGTAGTAATTTCACATAACAGCAAGAAAGGGGCTATTCAAATTAGCTACAAGGATAAGGACATGGACGAGTCTTGGCTGATAAGACCCTAACAAACAGGATGGGGGCTAAGCTGCTTGAAACCAGCTGGGTCAACACTTGCTGGATTTCACCCATGCCCTACCCCCAGATCTAATTATATGTTTATTACCATACGACATCACACACTCACTGGCATCCTGACAGGTTGGAGCATGCCCATATTTAGCATAACAATGGGTGGCACCTCAATTCTAAGAAATCTCCACCTTTTTCCTAGGTGACCTCATGATTATTCCACCTCCCAGTTAGAAGAGCCCATAAAATTAGAAACCCAAACTCTGTTGTGCATGACTCACTCTCTTGTACGCACTCTGCTACAGTGTGTCCTTTGCTTTGCAATAAGAGCTTCTTGCCTTTCACTTCATTCTGGCTTGTCCCTGAATTTTTCTTGCATTGGAGTCAAGGACTCGGAACACTGTCTAGGGCTGGGGGTCTATCAGACCCTGGGGTCTGGGTCCAGCCTATGCTGAAGTCCAAGGGAGTGGGTGGATGAGCAGAAAGGACACTGGGGAGGGGCCATAGGCAGGTGAATGTGGTTTTATTCAGCTCTCATCAACAGCTTTCTCACACTGTCTGCCCTGTCTCTACTGCTTGAGCCAGCAGCTCCCACATACAGCTGGCTGGGCGGCCTGCTCTCCCCTGCCTTCAGGGTCAGCAGCTTGACTCTCTCTCTGAGCACAAGTGAGCCGAGCTCTGTCCTGGCTCCTCTCTATCCATCTGCAAAGAGGGACAGCTCTGACTCTCTCTTTCTCTGAGCACCCACGCACCTGCACAGTGTCAACAGGGCAATTATACATTTTATAGACAATAGTGGTGTAGAGCCAAGTGATGGCCTTCCCATGTTATGGTTACATGGCTATGATAACAAGTGGAGTTATACACCTGTGCTCTAAACTCACTGAGTCATGCAGGATGTAAATATCCTACCTCGGCCTATCTTTGACCAAAGCACAGCCATGTTCCTTACACTCCAGCCCCAAGGCAAAGGGAGACATAGATTTTGGATGCACAGATTTGATACACAGGTTTGACACACATGCTTTGGGCACACAGGCCTGACACATAGGCTTTGGGCACGCAGGCCCAATATATATAAGCCTCGATAAACTGCTCAGCTATTGGCGCAGATTACCATAGGTGTCACCCTCTTGGTGATTATTATTCACACTTCCCTGAGTTGAGCTCATTAGCTACTTTGCCCATACCTGGTTTCAAACCTTTGCCCACACCTGGTTTCAAACTAGACTGGACTGCACCAGCGGTCCAGGCATCAGTAGCACCCAGCTAGACCTAGCTGTGTACAATGCCCTATTAGGAATGGGAGGATGCCCTTCCTAACGGTGAAGTCTCAGGGTCTAGGGGTGCCTCAGGCCCCATGGCCTTATCTTGTATTAAGACTATAGGCCCTAAGATCTCTTGTAACTCTGCTGCTAAGGGACTTGTACTCAGTGTACTTCACTGTTCTAAATAGGCGCCCCACTTCATTATAGTGGATGTCTGTGCCGTCCCTGTTCAGGGTGGGGGTTGTTACACATGAATGCACCCATCCCGCTACTGGGTAAGTCATCTGCATGAAGACCGTAACCCATCCTACTATGCTCTCATGAGCCTGAAGGGCAGCATATGCAGTTACCAACTGCTTTCCCTATCCAGGGGGTGGTTATCCATGAACGCACCCATCCTACTATGACTAACTGCTCCTGTATTAGTAAACACAGGAGCTCAGCTCCCTTCCACAATTGGGACTAAAAGCTTACTGGCGTTTTCAAGCACTCTATGCACTGCTATAGGCCCTTGCTGAAACTATCTGTGGTTACATGTAACTCTAGTGTAAATGGCCACCCTTGGTTTACTACCTATAAAGACTGTCTCAGCCTCATCATCCCAATCCCAGGAAAAAGGGGCACTGCCACTTTTAATCCTGCAAGAGAATTACAGGTTAACATAACATTACAAGACTATGACATAAAATGGGCTATGCAAATAGCCCTGTGGCAGCATGGTGAAATTCCATTGTCATCCTTCCCATGAGGGCAAAACTATTCCTGGCTCCCCGTGGACCGTCCCAGTTCCGTTGTCAAATGGTCCATTAAGTCTGTGACAGACAGTACAGCTGCCAAGCCGTGCAAAACATCCACCCCTAGAATGTCCTCAGGCATGGGAGAGACACACACAGTGCGTAAGCAGAGAGCCAGGCTGACAATTCCAAGATGCAAAGACACAAGCTTCACTTTCACTGACCGGTCTTCATAGCCATTAATAAATGCAGCTCTGCCCAGAAACTTATCTGGGTTCAGTGACCAGTGGATTGCCAAGTTCACAGATGGCCTTTGGTTGTCCGGTGCCCGCGCCCGACCCCCGGCCCCCTTCCACCAAGCCAGACCCCTTGGCCAGTCTCTTATCAAACAGAAAAGGCTTTTCACTTCCGACGACTGCGGCAGGTACTCTTTGACCTGGAATGCTCGGGTCAGATTGGGTTGCGCAGCAACATCTTTCTCCTAGATGACTTGCACGAAGTCTGTACATGACTGCCGACATTACTTACTTAACTCCCACAACTCAGCAGGGGTACAGGCACCATAGGAAGTGTCCTCCACCACAGTAGGGGGTCTCTGGGCCCGCCCTTGGGGCCCAACAGCTGCTCATGCTCTACGCGAGCCTGCAATAGAGGTGCTTCCTCCTCCCTGCGCTGCGTCTCAAAAGGACTGGGCATGCACTGCCCGCAGCAGAGTCACAAACGCCCATCTGATTCTGCCGGTAAAGGCATGCTTCTTCTTGGTGCTGTGCACTACCAGGTGCTTCAGCGCCTTCTCCATGCTCACGGGAGAACCGTCCCGTGCCTCCCACGTTCCCATTAGGGCCCATCCAAGCAACACCGCTGCCACTGGGCACCACAGCCCCTGCTGCAGCCACATAGTCGACCCGGGAGCCTCAGGGGCTAGAGACCCACTCACCTCATCCCATCCTCGTCGCTAATTGTCAGATCCAGGGTCCGGGTCCAACCCATGCTGAAGTCCGAGGGAGTGGGTGGATGAGCAGAAAGAACGCTCTGGGGGCGGTAGGCAGTTGAAGGTGATTTTATTCAGCAGACGCTCTCATCAACAGCTTTCTCACACTGTCCATCCTGTGGACTGCTTGAGTTGGCAGCTCCCACATACAGCTGCGCGGCCTGCTCACCCCTGCCTTGAGAATCAGCCGCTTAACTCTCTCTCTGGGCACGAACAAGCCAAGCTGTGTCCTGGCTCCCCTCTGTCTGTCTGCAAAGACGGACAGTTCTGACTCTCTCTCTCTTTCTCTGGGCACCCACACACCTGCACAGTGTCAATGAGGCAATTATACCTTTCACAGGCAATAATGGCATAGAGCCAAGTGATGGCCTTCCCATGTTATGGCTACATGGCTGTGATAACAAGTGGAGTTATAGGCCTGTTCTCTGAATTCGCTGAGTCACGCAGGATGTAAACATCCTAACTTGGCCTATTCTTGACCAAAGCACAGCCATGTTCCTTGCAGGGTCTCACCAGCATCTGGAGACCCACCTAAGCCCTCTGGCAACACGGGGGCTTCATGCTGTCTTGACGGTGCACACACACCTAACCTCCACCAACTCACCAATCAGCCTAGCTGAACTTTTCTTGTCAGTGTCATGTTGAATCTTTCCAAGATGAATCAGTGCTCCTGCCTCATTTCTCCCTGCAGGCCTGAGGGGTTCAAGGAAAGTTTTGAATTTGCTCTTCATCCAGATGTGTTTTTTTTTTTTCCTTACGAAATTGAGAGTGATGATCTTTCTAGCTCTTTAAGTCTCCAATCAGAATCCAAAAGTAAAGTCAGGATATTTTAAAACAGAATGTTGATAACGTGACTGGGTTGTTGCTAGCTATATTTAATAAGCTGCTATGAGAAACAAATATGCTTAGAAAAGCACTAGCTGATTCACAAATAGAAATTAGAGGGAATATAAAAAGCTCAGAAACTATAGGATTTGCATGATTGGACAACGAAGCTGTTTATCATCATGTAAAGGACTTGCCTCAAGGCAAGCATCAAAGTCAGAGTAACGACATTAAGAAACAGCCCCAGGACAAAAAAGAAACAAAGATGTTACCCTCTATATTAGGTTTTCTGAAGGGACTGAGATGATGCTTACTTTTCATGTAGACATAATGGCTCACAGAAAGACTAAGAGTATAATCTCACAGAAGCCTCATATACATGAAGTACCTATAATAAAAAGAGAAATATCTCAAAAAGAACTGTAGGTGTAGCCTGTGGCTCTTGGCATTGGCTAGATTTATGTAATAAAAGTTCCACAAAGTTTATGAGAGCACTCTACTGGCAAACTCTCTACCAACTTGGAGTAAAAGAGACTATGACTATTTGATGTATGTATTTTAAAAACTTCTGTGAACCTACCTTTCTGCAGACAGGAAATAATATACCCAGAAGTCAGGGTATATTCACCCATGCCATCTACAAGTATAGCCAAGTAGAATAGTAGAAAAGAAAACAACTTGAAAAGGGCGTTGCCAAGAACTGATTAGAAGAGTGGACCAGAGTAATACTCCCAGAGTGCAAAACAAAGATGGAATCAAGGAAAAATCCCTACCCAAAGTGAGGGGATTTGGAAATATTTGCTTGGAGTGATTTGAGAATTGCCCTAAACGTGTGCAAGTATTAATGAAAGTATCCTTGTCTTTGTTTCGCTGTTGTTATAGTGGGTATTTGGAGAACAGTCTTTTTAGAGTTCATAGGACTCTTAATTAATGAAAATGCATCTAGATCTGATGTAGATTAGGAGATCCTTTACTTCAGATGTCCTCAATAGTAATGACACTTGCTGTCATTACAAAGGATGGGAACTTTGGGGATTTTATAGATTTTATTTTTAAAAAATGTTTAATCTTTGTGACTACAAAGTAGTGATACAGAAGTGCTGGGAAGGGAAGAGTGAGGTCCCTTTAAATGATATGGAAGAGAGGAAGGGAAGTGCTGGGTAGAGGAGAGTGTGGTCCCTGGCTAGGGCTCTACCCTCACAGATCTAGGTGAAGACAGGCATTTCCTGCCCAAATGTTGCATTTCCCAAGACCACCTTGGTCTGCCACGCCCCCATCCTGTGCCTATAAAAACCCGAGACCCTAGCAAGGTAGGTACAAAAGCGGCTGGACGTCATGGGGAACACATTGGCAGAAGACACAAGCAGCTGATCATAGAGAGGTCATTAACTGGTGGAACGATGCAGAGTTTGGCCGGAGGGATGGGAGAAGAATCTGGTCGCTGAGTGGCCCGACTCCAGTGGAAAACGCATCTCCCTTCTGGCTCCCCCATCTGCTGAGAGATACTTCTACTCAATAAAACCTTGCACTCATTCTCCAAGCCTGATTCTTCTGGTACACCAAGGCAAGAACCCGGAATACAGAAAGCCCTCTGTCCTTGTGATAAGGAAGGGGGTCTAACTGAGCTAACTCTAGCCACCTACAGATGGCTAAACTAAAAGAGCAAAAGCAAAAGAGCACCCTAACACATGCCCACTGGTGCTTCAGGAGCTGTAAACATTCACCCCTAGACACTGCCGTGGAGTGGAGCCCCACAGCCTGCCCATCTGTATGCTCCCCTAGAGGTTTGAGCAGCAGGACACTGAAGAAGTGAGCCACTTCCCCTGTCACACACCCTGTGAGGGGGCAAGAGAACTTTTCCCATTTCAGTAGGTGTATATATTTATAGGGTACATGAGATACAGAATTTGGAGGATTTGGGCATGGAGGTTAGTGTCTGCACATGAGAGAACTGAGAATAACTGTGACAAAATGAAAGACTGACAAATTCGTTTTCTTTTTTTCATTTGACCTTGCAATTCGCTAGAAGTGGGGGAGGTTGTTTCCCTGCCACATTGATGTTGGACTTGATCATGTAACTTGCTTTAGCTAATGGAATTGTAGTAGATTCAATGCAAGTAGAGGTTTTAACTGTGCCTAGGTAACTTTTTTTTTTTTGAGACAGAGTCTCACTCTGTCACTCAAGCTGGAGTGCAGTGGCGTGATCTTGGCTCATGGCAGCCTCTGTTTCCTGTATTCAAGAGATTCTCCTGCCTCAGCTTCCCAAGTAGCTGGGATTACCGGTGCCCATCATCATGCCAGGCTAATTTTTATATTTTTAGTATAGATGGGGTTTCACTATGTTGGCCAGGCTGGTCTTTAACTCCTGACCTCGGGTCATCTGCCCCCCTTGGCCTCCCAAAGTGCTGGTATTACAAGCATGAGCCACCATGCTCGACCTGCAATATAACTTTTATAATGATCATGTAACCTTCAATCCTTTCTAAAGTCATCTTTTAATCTAATACCTTTTGTTGTAGATTCTATCAAATTTTCTGTAAATGATAATGTGGTCAATGAATAAAAAGAGTTTTTCTTTTTAATATGAATGCTTTTTATTTTATTTTCTTTCCTACTAGACTAGCTAGAACTTCTAGTACAATGTTGAATTATAGTGGCAAGAGTAAACATAATTGCTTTTTTTCTGATTCCAGGAGAAAAGCATAGCTGTGGTTTTGTTTAGAAATTTTTTTTCCAGGTTGAGGAAGTACCTTTTTATTCATAGTTTGATCGTAGATGGATGTTGAATTTTGTGAAATGCATTTTTGCTTCTATTGAGATGATCATATAGTTAATTTTTTAATCTGTTAATCTAGTAAATTAGATTGGTTGGTTTTTAAATGTAAACCCACCTTTCATTCCTATGATAAATGCTACCTGGTCAGATTGTATTATTCTTTTTATTATGGGATTAAATTTGCTAAAATTTTGCTAAAAATTCTTGCATCTATGTTCATGAGTTGTATTAGTCTGTAGTTTAATTTTCTTCCAGGGACTTTGTCTGGTTCTATCAGAATAGTGTTGGCCTCAAAGGGTACATTTGGAAGTATTTAATCTGCTTCACTTCCTGGAAGAGTTTATAGAATTGATATTACTCTTTACTTAAACATGTAGTAGAATTCACCGGTGAGACTATCTGGTCCTGGAGTTTTCTTTGTGGGAAAGTTTTTAATTTCAAATTCAGTTTCCTTAACTGGTATTCAGATTTTCAGTTTCTTCTTGAGTAAGCCTTTGGTATTATGTACATTTCATGAAATTTTCCCATTCCATAGGTTGTTGAATTCATTGGCATAATTTGTAATAACTTTATTTAATATGATTATTTTATTATCCTTTTAGTATCTGTGGCATCTGTAGTGACATCACTTCTTCCATTCCTGATATTGGTAATTTGTATCTTTTCTTCCTGACTATTCTAGGTAGAAACTGCTTTTGGTTTTATTGGTTTTCTTTATTGTTTTATGTTTGTTTGTTTTCAAACTGATTACTTTTTGTTATTTCTTTTGCTGTGTTCATTTTAGGTTTCTGTTTGCTCTTCTTTTCTAGTTTTGTTTTTCTTTTATTTTCTTTCTTGTTTTGAGACGGAGTCTCACTCTGTCACCCAGGCTGGAGTACACTGGTGTGATCTCGGCTCATGGCAACCTCTGCCTCCCAGGTTCAAGCAATTCTTCTGCCTCAGCCTCCTGAATAACTGGGATTACAGGCACCAGCCACCACACCTGGCTTAATTTTGTATTTTTAGGAGAGACAGGGTTTCACTATGTTGGCCAGGTTGGTCTCAAACTCCTGACCTCAAGTGATCCACCCGCCTCGGCCTCCCAAACTGCTGGGATTTCAGGTGTGAGACACCATGCCCAGCCCTTTTCTAGTTTCTTAAAGTGGAAGTTGAGGTTGTTGCTTTGTGATATTTCTTCATTTAAATTTAATATAATTATCAATATGCTTGCATTCGAATCTATCATCTTAGTTGTTATTTCCTATTTTTCATCTATTTTTTGTTCTCTTTTCCTGCCTCCTTTTGTATTAATGAATATTTTATGATTCTATTTTATCTTCTTTTAGTCTTATTAGCTCTACCCTCTTTGTTTCACTTTTTATTTTACAATATACATCTTTAACTTATCACAGTCTAACTTAAAACAATACAATTTCATCTACCTGTGATGCTAGATGAAATGTAAAAATTATTGTTTTATATTTTACTTCCACATATATACATCTTTAACTTATGCTATGGACTAAATGCTTGTCATTTAGTCAAGCATAAATGACAAAATTTACGAGTTGAAATCCTTACCCCCAATGTGATGATTTTAGGAGATGGGGACTTTACGAGGTAATTATATCATGATTGTGGAGCAGTCATGAATGGGATTTGTGCCTTTATAAGAACAGAAATGACATGTTGCTCATCCTTTCTGTTCTCCACCATGTGAGGATACAACAAGAAGACAGTTGTCTGTAAATCTAGAAGAGGGCCCTCACCACAACCCAACTGTGCTGGCACCTGCATCTCAGACTTCCCAGACTCCAGAACTGTGAGAATTAATTTCTGTTGTTTGTACTACCCAGTCTGTGGTATTTTGTTGTATCAGCCCAAACTGGCTAAGATGACTTATCATGGTCTAAACTGCCTTTAACTGTTTCAGACAAAGTATTTCAAAGATATCCATTTTATTTGTAAGTAAGAAGTCTATAATTGAGGGAAGGCATTCTTTTCTTTTTCACAACAAAGTATCTAGGCAGCTTGAGCTCTAGAGAGCCTTCTCCAGATATGACAGGTGACATACAGGTTTGCTCAAGGAATCCCTGTTTCTCTTTTTTACTTTCCAGTAAAAAAGAAAGCAACTTGCTTTAAAAAGCCACATTTAAAAAGATGTTCCCATGTTTTTATGACTTACCTCAAATTTCTTTGAAGTCATAATACGTTCCTAGGACTAATGGGTTAGAATTTACTTGAAATTTAACAATGTGTTCCTCTATAAGAAAATAGAACTCTCAGTTGCAGCTGAGTAAGCTTCTCTTTCCACAAGGGTGCAAATGCCTGAGTGTTCTAGATGTCTTGGATTTGTGTGGGTGCATGTACATCTCAAACATGAGAAGAAACCATATAAGTGCCTATGGCATGAGAAGTAGAACATTTTTCTAACATGGACAAGGGAAAATAAGCTTATACAATATAAAAAATTTTAAAGCAACGTGATTTAAAAAGACATTTCAAAAGGTGTTCCCATGTTTTTATAACTTTCCTCAAATTTCTTTGGGGTCATATTGAATTCCTCCTTAATTTATTTTACTAGAGCACCATCCAACTTAGCATATGTTTTTCATTAGAACAACTGGATTCCTTTTGTAAACAAATGCTTCAATTGAAACTGCATGCAGTACGATTTTGATATCCTTCACATTTCCCAGAAAGTTTTATAGAACAAGAAAAAGTAAAAATTAGAAAGCAGAGCCTCCTTCTCTCATGTGTTTTATGTTTGGGGTAATGTGTGTATGGTCTTTTAAATAAAGTACTCACTTATGTTACCCAAATGCAGCTATTTCCTAAGCTCAAATTGTCTATTTGAACAGATAGGGAAGCCATTTAGACCAGTGATCCCAAACCTTTTTGGCACCAGGGACTGGTTTTGTGGAGACATTTTTTCCACGAATTGGTGGGGGTTTCAGGATGAAACTGTTCCACTTCAGATCATCAGGCATTAGATTCCCACAAGGAGGATGCAACCTAGATTTCTCGCATGTGCAGTTCATAATAGAGTTCATGCTCTTAAGAGAATCTAATGCTGCCACTGATCTGACAGGAGGCAGAGCTCAGGCCATAATGCTAGCTCCTGCCACTCACCTCCTGCTGTGCAGCCCAGTTCCTAACAGGCCACGGACTGGTACTGGTCCATGGCCCAGGGGTTGGGGACCCCTGATTTAGACAATCAGGTGACTATGAGAATGGAATTGTAGAAGACCTATCATTTTACTTTATATATTATCATTAGGTACACTTTAATTTGATAATTTTCACTTAAGAACATAGATCAGGAAGAATTTCTGTGTCATCTTATCTACTATTTCTTTTTCTTTTTGCCCCTCACTTTACCTATTGGGGCAGAGCAGTGATTTTCTTAGTCAGTTTAAGCTGCACGTAATATAGAATTTTTTTCAATAAAGCAGATATCTATGAAAAACAGACCCAAATTCCCAGAAGACATATTGATAAGAAGAAGCAATTAAGAGTATTTATTATAACATTGTTAGTATCCACAAAAGTTTAGACATATGGATGATTATATCAGAGATTAATTATCTGAGTAAGAATTAAGGACTTGAAGAAATTCAAAGTACACAATTCTTAAAATTCAACAATAAAAAAATGAACAGCCCAATTAAAAATGATCTGAACAGTCTGGGCACGGTGGCTCATGCCTGTAATCCCAGCACTTTGGGAGGCCGAGGCAGGCGGATCACCTGAGGTCAGGAGTTTGAGACCAGCTTGGCCAACATGGTGAAACCCCGTGTCTACTTAAAGTACAAAAATTAGCCAGGCATGGTGGTACACATCTGTAATCCCAGCTATTCGGGAGGCTGAGGCAGGAGAATTGCTTGAACCTGGGAGGTGGAGGTTGCAGTGAGCCAAGATCGCACCGTTGTGCTCTGGGGACCAGAGCAAGACTTCATCTCAAAGAAAAAAAAAAATTATCTGAACGGATACCTCACCATACAAGATATATACATGGCAAACAAGCATGTGATAAGATGCTCAACATCAAATATGATTAGAAAATTGCAAATTAAAACAATGAGATACAACTACACACCTATTAGAATGGTTAAAATCCAAAACACTGACAGCACAAACGAAGCCAATGATGCGGAGCAACAGTAACTCTCATTTAGTGCTAATGGAAATGCAAAATGGTACATCCACTTTGGAAGACTGTTTGACAGTTTTTTCTAAAACTAAACATACACTTACCATGTGATCCAGCAGTCACATTCATTGGTATTTACCCAAATGAGTTAAGAACGTGTCTACATGCAAATCTGCACACAGATTTATAGAAGATTTATTCCTAATTGCTAAAATCTGGAAGCAATCAAAATTTTTTTTAGTAGGTGACTTGACAAATAAATTGTAGGATATCCACACAATGGAATATTCCTTGCTAAAAAAGCTAGCTATCAAGCCATTAAAAATAGGGAGGAAACTTGAATGCAATGCATATTATTAAGTGAAAGAAGTCAATCTGAAAAGGGCTGCATACTTCATGATTCTAACTCTCTGACATTTTGGAAGAGTCAAAATGGTGAAGATAGTGGAAAGATCAGTGGTTTCCAGGGATTGGTGGGAGGGAAGGATGATTAGATAGAGCACAGAATTTTTACAGTAGTGAAACTATTATGTACAATGCTGTAAGAGGATATAAATGCCATTATACCTTTCTCAAAACCCATAGAATGCACAACACCAAGAGTGAACCCTAATGTAGACTATGGACTTTGGGTGATCATGATATATCAATGTAAGTTTATTGATTATAAAAATTGACTACTCTGGTGGAGTATGTTGATAATGGAGGAAGCTATGCATGTATAGGGTGGGGGTATTTAGCAGCTCTGTACCTTTCACCCAATTTTGCTGTGAACTTCAAACTTCTTTAGAAAAAAAGTTATTAAAAATACCACTCTGGTGCAGGATATTGATAGTGAGGGAGTTTGTATATGGAGAGGGTGGGAGAGACAGGGGGAATAGGGGAACTCTCAGTACTTTCTCAGTTCAGTGAATCTGAAACAGCTCTAAAAAAATAGTCTATTTAAAAAACTTGAATTTTTCATTTTAGAGTCTCCAAATGTGCTTCAATCTATTATTAATTCTAATATGCTTCCAATAATCTCATCTGTTTCCTTTCATTTTTGAAGATTCCCTGCCAATCTTAGTATTCTCCTTGAAATATCCTTTATATCTTTATTCTTAACAGATAAACTAGAAGTTTGAGACTTGGAGTTAGTATAGTGTAAAACAAGATAAAGAACCATTTCTTGGTCTTGGGAGGAGTTGTTACCATCTTCAAGAGCATTTATACAATGATTCCATAGAAGATTGAATCTATAATGAAATGACACCTATGATGATGATGATGATACTGATTTCTCAGCTTGCTTCTAATTTAATTACTAGCATTCATTCTTAGTGCACCTCAATGTAGCCATAGCAGGTAAAATTACTGATAAGGCATATTAGGACATTTACATTGTATTAACACAAATACAGACATTTCTTCAATTGTAGCATCTAGAAAAACTGTTTTCAGCATAGCTAGCAACACATGGAGGGAATTATCCAGAAGTTTTCTTTTTCATACCTTGGGAATTTTAGGATGAGAATATATATTATGACAAAAATGAATGAATTATCACTCAAGTATTAAAGTAAGATTAAGGAGGAGATATAGGTTCATGATTAACAAATATTACAAAGGATGGCATATAATTATAAAATAATTGTAGAATTCATATAGTGGCACATAACTACAGAGAGACAAGGAATTGAATGGTGAGTTCACGTAACTTGTGGTCCTATTAGGTCCCCACCAATCTGTCAGCATTTGATTTTTTTTTTTTTTTCCTGAGACTGGAGTTGTTTTTCTCTTGTGACCCAGGCTGGAGTGCAATGGTATGAACTTGGCTCATTGCAACCTCCACCTCTTGGGTTCAAGTGATTCTCCTGCCTCAGCCTCCTGAATAGCTGGGATGACAGGCATCCACCATCATGCCTGGCTAACTTTTGTACTTTTAGTAGAGATTGGGGTTTCATCATGTTGGCTAGGCTGGTCTTGAACTCCTGACCTCAGGCGATCCACCCGCCTTGGCCTCCCAAAGTGCTAGGATTACAGGTGTGAGCCACTGCACCTGGCCAGCATCTGATTTTGAAACAAAGATGTAGGAAGGATGAATTTCTTAACACTTCTTTCTCCTTCACTCTCAACATTTCATCTATCACCAAATTTAGTCAATTCTAATTAAAAAATAGGTTCAATCCCTCTACTTCTATATTTCTTTGCTACCATATAAATATAAACCACTGTCATCTCTCTGTTTCCTATGATAGTCTTCTATCCATATATCAATTCTTTTT
The DNA here is from genome assembly GCF_029281585.2 of Gorilla gorilla gorilla. NCBI lineage: Eukaryota > Metazoa > Chordata > Mammalia > Primates > Hominidae > Gorilla > Gorilla gorilla. The sequence continues at coordinate 45,606,955 of NC_073229.2, read as the reverse complement.
CCCTTATCGTCCATTCTTCACACTATAATTACAGTGTCACTTACAAATGCATTATTATCATGTTATCTGCTATAGACTGAATTGAATATTTGTATGCCCTAACATTCATATGTTGAAATCCTAATCCCCAAGTGTTGGTATTAGGAGATGCGACTTTTGGGAAGTGATTAGGTCATCAAGGTGGAGCCCTCATTAGTTTGGTTAATACCCCTGTAAAAGTGAACTGAGGGAAATTTCTTTCCCCCATACCATGTGAGGACATAAGAAGTCAGAAGTTTGCAACTCAGAAGAGGGCTCACGCCAGAACCCAACAATGGTGGTACCCTGATCTTACACCTCAGGCTTCCAGAACTGTGAAAAGTAAATTTCTGTTGTTTACAAGCCACCCAGTCTATGGTATTTTGTCATAGCAACCTGAACAGATTAAGACTTTATCCCTATGCATATAATATTTCAATGCCTTTTGTTATATTTAACATGTCCTTCATGGTCCTGTGTGATTTGGTTCCTATCTACTCCAGTCTCTTCTGTCTCCCCGTTGCACCACATGCTGTCCTTGTCTAAATTCTTCGGCATTTAAACCCTTTTCCCACCTCCTGTCCTTGAAATCTGTTATTCCCCAAAACTGTAAGTCATTCTCTCTCCACTCCTTTACCTGTATAATGACACTTTATCCTTTAGGTCACCACTTAATTCTCTTAATAGTGAAGTTCTCACTTAGCCCACATCTACATCTTACTGTGACACCTTATATTTTGTGGCTACAGTTCTTATACTGAGCAATTATGGAGTTAGGAAGAGAAGTCACAGAAAGTCAGTGCTGGATTCAGATGGCTTGGATTAAAACCCAACTCTGCCACTTAGTTGTATGATTATAGATTTTTAACAGTTTTCTTATCTGTAAAAATAATGATAACTAGACCTAAATCATGTATTTTTATAAATATTAAATAATATATAAAGAACTTAAAACAGTTGTTGGCGTTCATACATGTTCATAGGTATCACTATTGTTGGTGTCATGTCAAATTGAAATTGTGCTTTTATCTATGAATTTTGTTTATTGTCTTCTCCCACGCTAGTCTGGTAATTCTAAGGAAGGAGAAGATATGTTAATTGCTTTCCAATATATTTTAAGTGGTGTCTAATAAATATTTGTTGAATTATATAATTATAATGAAAATCATGAAATCATTTGGGCTTTTTAAAGTGAGTTAATAACAACTTAACCTTGGAAACTTAAGTTCCAACAACTTAACTTTGGAAGATAATATTTATGAGTGGGTATGAGTGAAAAATTAGGGGCAATGAGAAGAATGAAAATTACTTGAGCTTTTCAAATACCCAAAAATTTATTCAATTGGGTAAAAAGTTATTAATAACACTATTTTCAGCTATTTCTGTTTATAAAGGATTAATATGATCAATACTTTTAAAGAGTATGCTGAGGACCAATTCTATTAATTATACATGAGCATGATTATGTTGCCATTTCTGAAACTTAAGTGTAAAGGAGTTGTGATTAAGTGTAATCTGACTTCAAAATATGAAATGTACGGTTTTAAAAAATTCCCAGTTACTAAACTGATTATTTCTTACACTCAGAAACGAAGATGACATTTAAAGAGACACTGTTAAAACAGACACAGAAAAGAAATCACTACCTAATGGAGGCTGAATATCAGACTGTTTGTGTGGTGAGAACCAAAGCCAATGTAGTTTCCTGTCCCTGAACTAAATGGACCAGACACAATTCCCAGTCCCTCCTTTAAATAATATGGAGACCAGCAATAGTAACTCAGCTGCTTGCTCCAAGAAATACCAATAGGAATGTTCTTCCATTTGTTTGTATCTTCTTTTATTTCCTTGAGCAGTGGTTTGTAGTTCTCCTTGAAGAGGTCCTTCACATCCCTTGTAAGTTGGATTCCTAGGTATTTTATTCTCTTTGAAGCAATTGTGAATGGGAGTTCACTCATGATTTGGCTCTCTGTTTGTCTGTTGTTGGTGTATAAGAATGCTTGTGATTTTTGTACATTGATTTTGTATCCTGAGACTTTGCTGAAGTTGCTTATCAGCTTAAGGAGATTTTGGGCTGAGACGATGGGGTTTTCTAGATAAACAATCATGTCGTCTGCAAACAGGGACAATTTGACTTCCTCTTTTCCTAATTGAATACCCTTTATTTCCTTCTCCTGCCTGACTGCCCTGGCCAGAACTTCCAACACTATGTTGAATAGGAGCGGTGAGAGAGGGCATCCCTGTCTTGTGCCAGTTTTCAAAGGGAATGCTTCCAGTTTTTGCCCATTCAGTATGATATTGGCTGTGAGTTTGTCATAGATAGCTCCTATTATTTTGAAATACGTCCCATCAATACCTAATTTATTGAGAGTTTTTAACATGAAGGGTTGTTGAATTTTGTCAAAGGCTTGGTGGGGTGGGGGGAGGGGGGAAGGATAGCATTGGGAGATATACCTAATGCTAGATGACGAGTTAGTGGGTGCAGCGCACCAGCATGGCACATGTATACATATGTAACTAACCTGCACAATGTGCACATGTACCCTAAAACTTAAAGTATAATAAAAAATAATAATGATAATAATTAAAAAAAACAAACAAAAAAACAAAACAAAAGCGAAAACTCAGATCTATGTAAAGAAAATAAGAGCATTGGGGAAAGTTTAAATGTAAAATAAAATCTTTCATTTCTCTTAAAAAAAAAAAAAAAAAGAAATACCAATAGGTCACTTGTCAAGATTTTCTTCAAGACTTTTGCTTTGCTGTGCCCACCAGTCCAAAGCTATCAACTTATAAACACTGCCCAACACTAACAAGTTCCCTGTCTTGCCAAATTTACTTTATTATCACTTATCTTTTTCTCAAACCTTGTAAATACTCTTCCCCAGTTTTACCATTTTGAGACACCATTAACAGTGTTAAGACAATATTTTCCCTTTCTGCAATAGGTCCAATAAATTCAGCTTTGATCAACAGGTTTATATGGTGATCTTTTGGGGATCTGACAGTCAACAGTAGACACAGTGCAAGTTTTTTTGTGAACGTACACATTAATTCTCATTCCTTTTGGGTAGATGCCTAGGAAATGAATTGTTGGGTTATAGGTAGGTATTTGTGGTATATTGTTAAGTAATGGTCTCCTTCCTAAATCCAGGTTGAATTATAGTTCCTTCACATATTGGCCACATCGATATCTTTGGCCAATGTGACATTAGCAAACATGACCTAAGCAGAGATTTAAGAAGCGCTTGTACATTGGGGCTTGCCCGTTAGAAACACTGATGCCATGTAAAGAAGCCTGGGCTAGCTCGCTGAAGACATGCAGCTCAATCAAGAACACTTACCAGATATTTGAGTGAAGCTATTTTAGAAAACCTGGTCCCAGTTGAGCTGTATTACTGTGGTGACACGAGTGATTCTGTGCAAAACTAGGGGAAGAACCACTTGGCTAAACTCAAACCGAGTTACTTACCCAGAGAATCATAAAGAAAGAATTATTAGGCTGGGTACAGTGGCTCACACCTGTAATCCCAGGACTTTGGGAGACCAAGGCAGGTGGATTGCTTGAGCTCAGGAGTTTGAAACCAGCCTGGGCAACATGGCGAGACCCTATCTTAAAAAAAATACACTCACATATATATATAGTTTTATGCTACTAAACTTTGATCTGGTTAGTTAAGGTGGCAATAGATAACTGATACAGTGTATGATTAACTTTATAAGAACTGCTGATCAGCTTTCCAAAATGGTTGTACCATTTTAATACTCCCATCTGCAATGTATGAGAGTTCAAGTTATTCCATATTTTCACCACCACTTGGTATTGTCAGCCTTTGTATTTTTAGCCATTATGTTTACTGAGATCTTATTGTACTTAGAATTTGTATTTTTTTTAAAAAGTACTGAATTGAGTACCTTTTCATATGTTTATCAGCCACTTGGATTTCTTTTTGCAAAAGTTCTAATTTTTGGCCCATTTAAAACATTTTTGCTATTTTTCTTTTTTATTTATGCTGGAGTTCTTTACAGGTTCTAAATATGAGTCACTTAAAAATTAGATGTATGTATGATAAGTATTTTCTCTAGTACTCAGTGGCTTGCCCTTTGATGTTCTCAGCAGTGCCTTTGATTACAGAAAGTTTTAAATTTTGATGCATTCTAACTTACCATTTTCCCCCATATATTGTTAGTATCTTTTGTGTCCTGTTTAAGAAATCTTTGTCTATATTCTCTTTTCCAAGCTTGTGGTAGATTGTGTCATTGCACACATAATCCTCCCAATAATAGAAAGAATGTATTCTTTCTTTCCCCTTGAATATGGTCTGGCTAGCCTTAGTGACTCACTTGATTGACAGAATATAGTGAAAGTTACATGCTGGAATTATGGAGGCTTGGTCATAGGAAGCCTTCAAGATTCTGCCATGGTTTCTTGGAAGGAACACTCATGCTAGAGGAAACCAGACATCATGTTAGAAGTCTAACTCCCCTGAGACCACCATGGTGGAGAAAGAGTTGTCCCAGTAAGCACCCAGCTGTTCTAAGCATCTCAGATCAAGCATCAGACGTAAGTGAAAGATAATCTTGGATGTTTTACTCCCAAAAGATGCTATGTGGAGAAGAAACGAAGCCCCAGACATTTGGCCCCAGATAAGCTGTAACAGCCATTTTTAGCCTTTCAAGCTATCTTAGCTGAGGCCCCAGATATCATGGAGCAGAAATGAGACATCTTTATTGTGTCATGTCCAAATTCCTAACTCATGCAATCATAACATAATAAATAGTTGCAATTGTTTCACCTCTAGAATTCGAGGTGATTTGTTATGCAGTAATGAATAATAAGAACAAAACTTCGTAGATTTCTCTTTCACATTTAGTTTTATGACTCATATCAATTTATTTTTTGTGAATAGTGTGAGGTAGGATTTTCTTCCCCTACATGGATATTCAGTCACACCAGCTCCATTTATTCAAAAAAATTTTCTTTTTCCATTAAAATGCTTTAGTAACATTTTCAAGAAATGGAGTGAGTATTTATGTTTAAATCTATTGATGGAGTTTATTCTGTTCCATTAACTTATTTTGTTTTATTCTGTTCCATTAACTTTTTCTTCTGAAAAATTTTGGCTCTTTAATCTGTTGCATTTTCATGTAAATATTGAAATCATTTTGTTAATTTCTATAAAAAATCTTTCTTGGATTTAGACTGGGATGCTATCAATAGGTCATTTTTGGAAAAAATGTATATCTTAAATGCAGAACTTCTAAAAAAAATATGTTATATCTCTACATTTATTTAAATTATCTTTAATTTTCTTATACATATTTGTTAGTTTTCAATGTAGAAATTTTTCACATCTTTCATTGCATATCAAACCACCATTTCATTACTAAGAAAAATACACCCCATGAAAAGATCATAGTGCATAAATGAGAACTTCAGCTGCAGTGTTTCAGGATTAGACAACTTGACTATCAGGTATTTTAATCAAATATAAAATTAGCACCATCTGGACTGATCATTTGCAATGATTTTGAAGTTAGCTTTGAGCTCAATGTGTTGATTAGACCTCTAAGTCAGAAAATTTTATAAAGATATTGTTTGTTTACAGTATTAAAGGGTTTCTGCTCCAATTTGGTCAGGAATTTGGATAGCATATCTAAATAGATAGGTAATCAGTTCCTTCATGCCAGAGGTTTTCCTTCATCTGTGACTGACCATTATTTTTTTGAGAGTGGAGTACTAATATGATGATGGGATAATGGGACATGTGTTGTGTGGACAGGACTTGCGACTTGTTGGGTTTTGCTGGAGATGGTTCTGGCTTGCCATTCTCTTCAGAGATCCGTAACCATCAGTGTCAATAGGCCTTTTGGTGGGCAGGGTATGGACAATTTACTCAAAGAAGAACCTTTCAAAGACTCTCGTGGGATTCATAAACAAGTCTGATAGTGGTCTCAAACCAGTGGGAGAACATGGATTAGGGGAGTCTCACAATTCAATATCTAGACTCTCATCCATTCCCTCATTTTCAGTGGATTACTCAACTGGGCTGAGCTTGGGATTTCAGAGTCTGATTTCCTTTTTGTTCAACCTCACAGTGGAGAAGACTACATTTTTGCCAAAGTTTGGGGAGAATGATCACTTGGCTGGTGGAGTGAGGGGAGAAATGGGTGTTTATTTGTGTCTTACACAGACTTTCAAAATAATCTCTCCTGAGACTTACTTGCACCCTCACATTCAGAAATCGCTAAAGCCTCACAATCCAACAACTATCAAAGGTTATACAAAATAAACCAGCTTGCTTGTGTTCTTCCACTTTCCCCACTCTCCAGCTGGGTTATTTTCAGCTTAATTGGATCCATTAACCTGGTTTCCAGCTTCCCAAAAAGTTGCTGCTTGTGTCTCTCTTCTATGTAAAGGTGTAAAGCCTTAGACTAATACAAATAATGTTATTTTAAAAATATGTCATGAACACACGTGAACCCACCATCTGACAAGAGATTCTGAATGTTGGTAGTAACTTATATCTGCACGTAGGGTTCTTACCTTTCCATATCCCTGTTCTCTTTCACTGGAAAAAATGACTACCCTAAATTTTATGTTTATCATTCCCTTGTATTTAGTTTTATGACACATATTGGTAATCCTAAAAGTACATGGTTTAGTTCTATTTGTTTTTAACTTATAAACAGGCTAGTATATTACTTGTATCTTCTGAGAATTACTTTTTTTCTTAATATTGCTACTAGATTCATTCATATTAGTGTGTATAAGTGAAGTTCATTCATGTTGACCATTGTATGGGATTCCTCTTAAATATACCACATTTATTTATTAATATTAAAATATCAAGAATGTTATACATCAATCAATGATACATTTGTATCATATCAAAAGATTGTGCTTAATGAAATTCTATGCACTTAATAAAAGAAATAGAATTTTGAGAAAGAAGTTGTCAAAGTTCGAGTACAGGATAGGTGATTAAAGTTTGGAAAGTTTTTCTATCATTTTCTTGCCACTAAATTAAATAGTATGGCAATGTGTGCACGTAGGATTTGAAGTATGGCCTATAATTATCTACCCTTATCAATTCAGATTCATACAGTTACTAAAGCAGTAGGATCACTTTTCAGTTTAAGAAGGAAACACCAGCAGTCCGTGGATCATTCTCTCACCCTCCCAACTCCCTCTGCTGCTGGGAAAAAGGGGCTGCCTGGAACCATAAACTACAGCAATATATATATGCCATACTCCTGAAGATATTTAATGTGGTCTTGGGAGGAGATATAACAGAATTATTTAGTCAAAAAAGGAGAACAATCAAGAACCTGACAATCAAGAACACAATGAACTATGATGAAGGTAACCCAAGGGAGGCAACAAAGGTACTGGTGCTATGCTATCTTCAATAAGAAAGGTATTTCTGCAGTCGTCACAATGACTAATTGAGGGAACTGAGTAGCAGGGAGTCTTATTAAGACTCCACAACCCAGGAGGTAACCAAACGGTCATGTCATATTTGTGTTATTTGCTTGAAGATGTCACCTAGGATCCAAATTCCTGGAAGTCACCTCCCTGAGCCAAACAAACAAGTGCCCTTGGCCCCAAGGCTCATCTCCAGTGGTGCTGCATGTAGAGTGGATTATTAGTGGCATCACCTTTAATGCTGGTTACTCTATTCTCTGTTGAACCTGAGGGAAAATGAAGGTAGGGCCTATTGTGTCTCTCTTACAGGACTCATAGATCTGCTGTTTCCATCCCTCTCAAAGAGCTGATATCATACTAATAAAAGTGTAGTATGAGTTTTCAGAAGCCCAAAATATGCAGTTCTTCAAACAAAGGAAATACTTATTATTCCCCAAATAATTCAAGAGGTTTTTATGGTTCAAGTGTTACTAATGACTAATTTTGTTTGATTGTATTCCTTCTACTAACAGAGAACCAGTTTTTCTGAAAGTATCATATTGTAATATGATCATGTCAGAATGTTTGCTATCACCCAGAATTTATCATAGCTAGGCTCACAGAAGTTTTATGTTGAGATTTAAAACAGGAAAATTAAATTGTCATTCCTAATAATACCAATGAAGTTTATAGACTTAAGTATAGATTGAAAGTTGAAGCAACTTAACAATGCAGGTGAATATTTCTGGAACCATTTAGGGCAATTTAACCATTTGTTTAAAGTTGCAATGACTTAAGGAGAAAGAGTAAAAATCTGGGAGTTATTCCTGTTCAGTTGGAGGAAGCTGGTTGTTTCCTTAGTCTAATGATACATTCTGATAGGTGAGGCTGAGCAGTAGTACAACCAGGGTGACAGTGGGTGTGCAGTCATCCCTCCTGCCATTCCCAATTCCCACCTCAGGGGAGCCTGCCTCAATAGCTACCTGTTCTCAATCACATTTGCTTTCAGACACCTACACAGATTGTCGTGTCTTTTTACAGTTAAAGAAAATTTTTACATTGATGGCAATATAGTATTAATTACTATAAAAATAACCCCATGAAATTTATATAATAATTCAGATTTTGCAGCTAAAGAACTCAGGAATGAGAGAAATTAGGTAGCTTGGGGAAAGATGTAAATTTAAATATGGCAGAGCTGGGATCCAACTCTAATGTTCAGTAACTAAAATATCTCTGCTCTTTCTTCTTCCACTCTTTTTTGAAATAAAATACATATTGTTGAAGACCAGAAAGGAAAAAGGAGGATGTTTTCTAAAACCTAGGGCTAAATCTAAATGTAAACAATAATTATATCCACTGTAAAAAATTAATGACAAAAGTCTATCCACAGGAGAAAAGGTTTTTTTAAATTTCTGGGTCATTTTATAATTTCATGAAAACCAGTAGGCCGGGCGTGGTGGTTCACGCCGGTAATCCCATCACTTTGAGAGGCTGAGGCTGGCGGATCGTCCAAGCTCAGAAGTTCGAGACCAGCCTGGGCAACATGGTGAAACCCCATCTCTACCAAAAAATACAAAAATTAGTTGGGCGTAGTGGCATGCACCTGTAGTCCCAGCTACTAAGAAGGCTGTGGTGGGAGAATCACTTGAGCCCGGGAGGCGGAGGTTACAGTGAGCTGAAATCATGCCATTGCACTCCAGCCTGGGCTACAGGAGTGAAATCCTGTCTCGAAAAATAATAATAATTTCATGAAAACCTGCATCTACCCTATGGAAAGATTATAACCTACAAATGAAGTATTGAGCTGGAGTGTTTAAGAATTAGTTTGATCACACATGTTTGAATTAACTAAGAGTTAACACCATCTGGACAGATCATTTTCAGTGATATGAAAGTAGTTTTGACCACAACATGTTGATTATACCTCTAACTCTGATTATACCTCTAAGTCAATTTTATAAAGATAAAATCTTGATAGTATTTGTTCTTAGTTTTAAAGAGCGTCTGCCTCAATATGCCCCAATGTATCCAAATAAATAGGTAATCACTCCCTTAATGCAATTAATTTGGTCAGTCTAAAAAGAATTAGAGCCAGAGGTAACTTTTTATGTGGGACTCAAAATCCTACCAGTGTTACACATTACAAATATTTATGATTTGCAGACATAACACATTCATTGGCAAGTAAGTGCAATAAATTTACAAGTTATTTTGCCAAAATATGTCAAGTAACATTTTATTCACTTGCACAAAAATAAATATATCATCTGTGCAATAGGAATATCTGACTGAAAATTTCAAAAATAATTTAACTTTTTTTAGGTTTCTTAGGCAAGCATATGTTTGATGTCACAGAATAATTAAATTTCCTCATTGTATTATTCCATGATAATCTTTACATGGGCTCTTTAGATAATATTTTTGAAGAATGTTCCCATAGTCTTATAACATAGAGGTATATATAGCAGAGACACTAGCTGAGGGCATTACAAATATAGTCAAGATAGATTTTTGTTTTTCAGAGAACCAATCAATTCTGGAATTTTAGAAACAGTTACTATACAAGGTGAAACAGAATTTTTTATTTTTCTTCATAATCATGAAGAAGAAGATATTGGCACTTTTAACAAGAAACCAGAAGAAAGAAGCTACTTTTTATACTTAAAAAGTAAATATTTCCTGGGCGCCATCGCTCACTCCTGTAATCTCAACACTTTGGGAGGCTGAGGCAGGCAGATTGCTTGAGCCCAGGAGTTTGAGACCAGCCTGGGCAACATGGTGAGACCCCATCTCTACAAAATATAGAAAAATTAGCTGTGCATAGTGGGGCACACCTGTAGTCCCAGCTACCAGGGAGGCTGAGGTGGGAGGATCACTTGAGCCCCAGTAAGTTGAGGCTGCAGTGAGCTGGATTGTGCCACTGCACTCCAGCCTGGGTGACAAAGTGAGACTGTCTCAAAAAAAGTAAATATTATTTAAATGTTCTTATCAGTTATAATTGTGATATTTATTTTTACACAGAGTGAATGTGAACAGCTATGTCTTTGTGGAGGTTTGTGAGCCATCCTCTCTTCTCAAGCTGATAACTATTATTTTTAATAAGTCTCATAATGATGAGTGATATTCTCACATTTTGGATTTATTCATTTTAGTGACTATTTCCACAAAAATGATCTCCTCTTACAATAAAATACTCTAGTAGAAAGAGGTTTGAATTAGTTTATCCTTTTAAAAAAACTACTAAAGATACTAAGAACTTCTGAGATCCAACAGAAGGATTTCTTTGGCAATGCAGTACAGATGCAGTAGATAGTTCTGTTGTGAAAAATTCTGAACACATTTACAGGGAGTATATATACCACGAATAAAAGGTAGATCTAATAGGATCAACAATCTACAAAATTTATTTTAGAACTGATACATGGCACTCATTCCATATTCATATTTCTTCTGTTACACCTTTACAAATTATTTTAGTTGGATTTTAGGCCTCGAATAGCAAAACATTTTTTTTTATTCTCAGTCTTGAGAATACTCCCAATATGTTATTTCAAGACAAATACTCTGTAAAACACTGAATATGAAAAATGAACATGGCTTTTTAAGATATTAAATTACTATTGATGTCTTCTGAAACAAATACAAAAAGCAGAGAAGTAGAAGCTGTTTGGAAATCACCAAATCTATAACATGTATTATGGGGGTTTATACATTTATCACAAGAATAGAAATTCTAGATGTCCCCTAACTTAAATCTCTGTAGCTTTAAAAAATGGTATATGCAACTCTGCACCAGAGACAAAAGTAAGTTCATTTAAAGCATTTTTTCCACCTGCTCATTGCAGTACCTTCATTAAAAGTAATTTCTATTTTCGGTGTAAAATTTGGTATTATGTAAATATAATCACTCCCACTGGCCTTCATAACTTTCCAGCACATCTATGAATTGCAAACATATATGTTCCCACTTATATTTACAGAAGCTTTTTTAAAAAATATTTTTGCTGGTTTTAATGTTTAACAATGGGAAATGGGTAACAAATAGGGAATAATGAACTTGAGACTATAAGGAAATTGCATGAGAGAAAACCATTTTAATGAGGGGAGAAATATCCTTCTTATGCCAATCCAAAGAGGATTGGATGCACTGTTGTCACATGCATGCCAACGCTGCACTGTTGTTGTAGACACAGCTGGGGGTGCATAATGACCATATAGCACAAAGGTTTTGCAGACTGCAGCATAGCGGGGATTTTAGCAGTAATTTTATATCTATATGAGAGCCAATTCACCTTTCTTCTGGAAATGAGAATGCTGCACTGTTGTTGTCATCAGATATTTCTATCGCACAGATGATATATTTATTTTTGTGCAAGTGAATAAAATGTTACTTGACATATTTTGGCAAAATAACTTGTAAATTTATTGCACTTACTTGCCAATGAATGTGTTATGTCTGCAAATCATAAATATTTGTAATGTGTAACACTGGTAGGATTTTGAGTCCCACATAAAAAGTTACCTCTGGCCCTAATTCTTTTTAGACTGACCAAATTAATTGCATTAAGGGAGTGATTACCTATTTATTTGGATACATTGGGGCATATTGAGGCAGACACTCTTTAAAACTAAGAACAAATACTATCAAGATTTTATCTTTATAAAATTGACTTAGAGGTATAATCAGAGTTAGAGGTATAATCAACATGTTGTGGCCAAAACTAACTTTCATATCACTGGAAATGATCTGTCCAGATGGTGTTAACTCTTAGTTAATTCAAACATGTGTGATCAAACTAATTCTTAACTAATTCTCAAACTAATTCTTAAACACTAATTCTTAGACTGTGGCAGAATTCATCACAATTTCTCTTGAGTTTATAATGCATATTTAAGAAAGAAAGGTTTTTATTCCAAAAATATGGGTATGACTTTTGATACCCATGGTAAGAAATTCCTTAATGACTATTTTTTTCTCTTATTGTAGAGTTTACATTGAATTAAGAAAGAAAAGTATAAAACTTTTGACAATAGCTTTAAACTGAGACATTATATTGTTATAGATTTATTTGTAATTTTGAAGAACAGAGACAGAATTAGATAGTGGCATCAATTAAAAAAGAAGAAGTAATTTATGGAAGAAATAATTAATCAGTTAAAATTAATAATCACCCCAAGCTACTATTGATCACTTATTATCTGCAAGGCACTTTGATATCAACTTAATACCTGGAATGATGCTAAGAGAGATTAAGAAAATAAACAGCCCTACCATCAAGGAACTTACAATCTAGTAGGAGACATGAGAAATACATAAGTATAATATGGAGTAGAAAACCCGTCATTTCAGTGTATAAAAATGCCATATGTTAAAAGGAGAGCTAGAACATTTTTAAATCAAAGATTCTCAGACAATTTTATAAGTATGTTGCATTGAGCTGACCACCAAAACATGGAAAAGATTTGGATGGGGAGTTTGCATGGGGCAATGTGGAAATGGCTGATATTAATAAGTGGTGAGAATTCTCTCAGAGAGTCTATTAGCATATCCCTCATGCTTGAAGGATTGTACAAACTGATGAAACAAACAGCCTGGGGCTGATTATTGAGTGATCTATGCACCAACACTCTATAACAAAGACAATATTATTCAGTGGTTAACAGCAAAGGTTCAGGCATCATATACACCATTTTCAAATCCCACTTATTCTCTGTGTGACCCAGGTTAATTAAGAGGCTTGAGACTATATACTTAGTGTTGTAACATGAATAAGATACAGGATTTAACTTACAGGGAAAAATTTATGCTTCAATGAAAAATTACGCATTGTCCAGATTCTAGAGGACATCCCTTTGAACAATCTGATTCTGATTCTGTGGCAGATATTTTACAATTTTGTAAATTATTAACTGATAGCAATGTAAAATAATTCTTGTCTATGACATACAAATTCAGTCCTGTTGGATAGAGATTGAATTTACTTCCCTCTCCCACAGTGGAAGAAGCAAGTTTAGCCTCTATTTGCACATGCATTTCCACATTGATTTACTCCTTATAAATTTGTGCTTCTTTGACTTTTTTTGAACCAGTTATTACATCTGTGTGGGTCCCTCATTGATTGAGTTGAATAAAAATCTTTAACACATTTATTTTATATCTATATGAGAGTCATTTCACATTTCTTCTGGGACTTAATTCTTTTTACTAAATATTATTAGGCTAAGACTTATTCATATCAAGTGTAGCTATGGTTGATTCATATTGATTTTGGATATACTTCAGTGTATGTATTCATACTTTAAAAATCCAAGAATGTTTGATACATTGGCTAGATTTCTTATAAGCACAAAATAAATGTATTTGGAAAAGATATTTTGCCTAAGACTTCACAACTTATCATACTTCTCCGGTTCATTATTGCCTCCCCAAAACCTTCTTCAGTGCTCCTTTCACCTCCTTATTCCTTAAAGTATAGATGAGCAGATTCAACATAGGAGTCACCAGGTTGTAGAAGAGAGTGAGAAACTTGCCTTGGTCTTGAGAAGAGCTGTTTCCTGGCTGCATATACATATAGATGATGCTCCCATAAAACAGGGAGACCACTGTGAGGTGAGAGCTACAGGTATTGAAGGCCTTCCATTGCCTGGCAGCTGACTTGATGCTTAGCACAGCTGCAGCAATGTAGCCGTAGGAGACAAGAATAAGAGTGAAGGGCAGTAGGACAATGAGAACGGCCAGCATTTCCACTGCACGAACATCCAAACAAGCCATCTTGATCAGTGCTGGCATTTCACAGAGGAAATGGTTAACTCGGCGGCGGCCACTTCTGGAGAGGGTCATTGTTAGTGGTGACATGACAATGGCATTGACCAGTCCACTCCCCCAGGCTGCAGCCATCAGTCCTAGACACAGCTGGAGGTGCATAATGACCAGATAGCGCAACGGTTTGCAGACTGCAGCATAGCTGTCATAGGCCATGACAGCCAGAAGAATGCACTTAATTCCCCTGACAGAAAGGAAAGAGAAAAGCTGGACAACACAGCCAGCACAGCTAATAGTCTTGTCAGGGCCCCAGAGGTTTACCAGCATTTGTGGGATGCAACTAGTACTGAAGCAGAGATCTAGAAAGGAAAGATTTGCCAGAAAGAAGTACACTGGGGTATGAAGTTGAGAGTCTAATATACACACAAGGATTATGGTTGAATTTCCCAGCACAGCCACTGAATACAGAATAAAATTTACTGTAAAGAGCACCATCTCCAGCTTGGGACGATCAGAGAAGCCCACCAAGATAAAACCATACGCTGAGCTGTCATTGGATTTTTCCATTGCCTTCCTTTCACATCATCTGTATAGCTAGTAGGGACAAAATGAAGAATATTTAATCTGCAATATCTGAATACCATTGAATGTCAGGATTTGGGGGGGACATATAACTATCAAGCCTAACAACCCATTCAATAATTGTAGCATATCTTCTGCCCAGCTAGCTATATAAGCTGTTTATCATTTGTTCAAACACATAAGGCAAAGTGTTTCATTGTTGGGAAATTCTTATTTATAATCCTCTTTTTATTAAGTAGACATTTTCTCCCTATGATGCACAAGACAAACTATTTTAAATTTATTGAATACACATCAATCTAATACCTCTTCATATTACATCATTAACTGTTTTTTTGTTTGTTTGTTTGTTTTTGAGACAGGGTCTTGCTCTGTCGCCCAGGCTGGTGTGCAATGATACAACCTCAGCTCACTGCAACCTCTGCCTCTCAGGTTCAAACAATCCTCCCACCTCAGCCTCCTGAGTAGCTGGGACTACAGGCGCACACCACCATGCCCGGCTAATTTTGTTCATGTTTTTGTAGAGATAAGATCTCACTATCTTGCCCAGGCTGGTGTCAAACTCCTGGCCTCAAGTGATTCTCTTGCCTTGGCCTCCCAAAGTGCTGAACCGAATGGATGTCGGCCAGACGTGAGCCACTGCACCTGGCCAATATCCATTAACCTATTATAGGCATTTACTACGTCTTGACTAAATTTTCTGTAGTCTAAGACATTCACTTTCCTTCAACTCTTCTTATAAACAAGGTTAGCAAATGTATTATCACCTAATAGCTGTCTTCTACATGCCCTCAATGTTGACAATGACCTGAAAATGTGACACCATGGCTGAGCTCACTACTTGCATTTTTGAAAAACACAAGACACAGGGAAATTACTGCCCACCATGAGCTGAACTATTATGATCTAATTACTGTGGCATAAATATGCATCTACTTTACAGTGTTAATGTTATCTTTTCACTCAGGTTATAACTGTATCTACTAAATATCACAGTTCTTTATTCCTGTGAAATACTTACTGTCAACTTGGATCTCTACAATTCATGTCTTTGTAAGCAAGAGAATTTTGCAACCAAGATTGCCAAAGTCAGGGAGCATATTCTGTCCATTAATAAAATGGCAATTTTGAATATATTTTATCTTCAGTTAGCCTTTTGCAAATGTTAAAAAACAATGTGATTAGCTTACAGAGGAGAGGTGCATGGCAATAGGGACGAGTAGAGACAAAGGGAAGGAGAATGTGGTAAATAAAAAGGAATTTAAAAAGCATCATTTAAAAACATAAATTTAAAAAATGACCCTAACATGGCTAAGAAGAATAAAGTCAGATCGATTCATAAAGATACACACTCATAACTGGGTTAAAGGATACTAGGATAAAAGTGAAATAACAGAGAAAAGGAGAAGTGTGAAAATAGCAGAACAGCAGGTACAATATGGGTGTGAAATATACCTCGCACTACAATGCAATCTACAGAATTAAGGGCTGCTTCTAATTAGTATATTCAATTAGGAAATGAGAAAAAATAAATACAGAGTAGGACTTAAATTTTTATCACAGATATTTTGATTTTCAAATGAAAAACTTGTCTTTGGTGAAAACGTCTTGACATTGGCATTCTTATAGTAAATTTATTTTCCATAGTCAAATACTGTATACCAAAGTAAAAGAAAAATTTCCCTATTTTCTCTGGTCATTTAGGCTTACCTGGTTTCAACTTTCCCAAAATATACAGGAAGAAGAAATGTTCATGTTATTTCCTCTGGCTTGGATTGTTATCTAGGATTTTGTGGAAGATTATGTGGTTAATAGAAATAGAAAGTAACAGTATGATTATGATACGAATGCACCAGAAATCATATAGAAGTGATTACAATGATCTCAACTTGTCAAGAAACAAGGTGACAAGCCCCAAACTCTCTTCTCTGCATTAGATTCTAGTTTTTTTCTGAAGATAAAAGAGGAACAAAGCCACGTGATTCCTTTTCTTACAATTTGATGTAAGTGAGAGTAATGATGTTGCACTACTTCAGAAAAAGGTAAAATGGAGTAATTGCAATGGGGTAATTAAATTATGGAGAAAAGAGGCAATTGTAATAGAAAACAGTGTTCACATTCTTCCTCTGTCTACCTGCCATTTGGGACAAATACCTGGTGTTCACCAGGCTTTCTGGAGTTGTCAACCAAAGCTCCAAGACAAGGATGTCCTGCTGACTCCAGAAAATAACCAAGGCAGATTTGAAAGGTCTTATAGACCCAGATGGGGAAAAAAATGGAGGGCTTATTTCTTAGGATCAAAAGTGGTACCTGAAAGTTGGCATAACGTATTTTCTTGCAAAGATCATGGGGGTTGCATGCTCCTTTGGGTAATTATCTAGTGCTGCAGAAGGAAATAGAAGAGTAAATTCTTATGCGAAATCATGCAGTCATCAGGGAAATCATCAGATGACTGGGAATAAAAACTCTTAGGACCATTTTTAGGTTTTAGTCTGGGCCATAGCTGTTCATATCCTTAAAATTTGACTTTTTATTTCTATGGTAGAATATTTTTGGTGTTTGGTGGGGCAAAAAAGTAAATTTGGCAACATAGCGCAAATATGAACAATATTTGAACACTTCTTTGTCCAAAATTGAGATTTTGTCAGTTTTCTTAGGAAAGAATATTAAAGTCTAATTTATTTATATTTGAATATAATTTTCAATTGAAAATTATATTAAATCCAAAGAGTTTTTTTTTTTTTGCCATTGTCATTTCATTTGTAACTTTTATTTACAGGTTCGATTGGTAAAGTTACTGGAATGTATGACATACAAAATAAACACATGAAATTTGGTTGACTGATGCTCAATAAATTATATTCAAACAAAAAACTGAAGTCACACTGATTACCCTTTGGAGAAGGTAAAATTGGCCCCCAAGAACCTCCAAAATGATAATATTGTCTCTAAGAGAAGTGAAGGATTAGAGAGATTTCTTTAGGAAGGTGCATAGCTTAAGAAGAAACATTGAGCACATTCATTGCTGTGAGAGATGAAAGCTTGCGTTTTCATCAAATCGATGTGATTTGAAACTCATGACTGACCCTAAAAAAATTATTTCGGGCCGGGCGCGGTGGCTCACGCCTGTAATCCCAGCACTTTGGGAGGCCAAGGTGGGCGGATCATGAGGTCAGGAGATTGAGACCATCCTGGCTAACACAGTGAAACCCCATCTCTGCTAAAAATACAAAAATTCGCCAGGCAAGGCGGCGGTACCAGCCTGTAGTACCAGCTACTCAGGAGGCTGAGGCAGGAGAATTGCTTGAACCTAGGAGGTGGAGGTTACAGTGAGCCGAGATCATGCCATTGCACTCCAGCCTGGGTGACAGAGCGAGACTCCGTCTCAAAAAAAAAAAAAAAATTATTTCGGAAGCAGAACATGTATATGTTATCTGGGTTTAAAATTGTATCATTTCATAATTGTTATCAAAATAGAGTGAAGTAAAAAGGAATGTAAGAATCAAGTATTATGGCCAATGAACAAATCACAATGGCTCAATACGTTTCCAGATGAATCCTGCTCTGTTTTTGAAAACAGAGAAAAATATTTACAACACATTTGTGGAACAGACAGCAAATATTTTTAGTGATCAAAGAACTTTTTCCAATTTGTAAGCTTTTTCAAATCAAAAGGATTAAGCTTACCTGGACAAGGCAAATGGGTAAAGGATAGTGAGATACAATTTACTGAAATTGTAATGCATATGGTCGTAAAACATGTAATATTTTTTCAACCTAATGCATAATTACATAAGTACAAATTAACACAACAATCAGTAATTATTTTTCTGGTGTCATGTTGCACATACTTTTCAGTTGGGTCATATTCAGTATATGATAATAGAGAATGGCACTCTCATAAACTGTGTGTGAGAATGTAAATCAGTTTTAAATTTTGGGAGGATTGTTTTGCCAGATTTTTGGAAATTTGGTAAATGCACAAGTCTTTAGCCCAATAATTCCACTTTCAGGAATTTATTGTTAGAAACACTTACATAAGTGCAAAAAGATATATACATAGCACAGTTATATTGTGGATAAAAAAAAGGGAACAGACTAAATAAATGTTCATTGACTGAATAATGGTTAAGTATATGTACATTCATAAATAAAAAGTATAAAGTCACAGAAAAATGCAGTGTGTGCGTGTGTGTGTGTGTGCATGTGTGTGTATGTGTGTGTGTGTGTTGATACGGAAGCTAAACAAAAATATTTTAAACATATTTTGAGTGTATTACATAGTAAATATTTCAAATATATTTTTAAACATATTAAAACGTATTAAATAGAGAGTAAATAGAAATTGTTAAAGAATACTATATTAAAATTGAAATTATTAAAATATAGTTATATATTAAATAAAATACATTAACTTTTGAAAAATTGTGTTTCAAAATTTCAGTTATAATGCATCCCCATTTCTAAAATATTATAATTTACATGAATATGCCAAGATAACTGGATTTTGAAGGAAGTGGATTTTCAATTTATGCTTTTTATTCTTTCAAAAATTTTTTATATTAAAAAATATTTTTTAAATTGATGCATAATAATTGTACATATTTATGGTGTACAGTGTCATATTTTGCAATGTATGCATTATATAATGATCAAATCAGGGCATTTAGGCTGGGAGCGGTGGCTCGCGCCTGTAATCCCAGCACTTTGGGAGGCTGAGGTGCAGATCATGAAGTCAGAAGTTCAAGACCAGCCTGTCCAATATGGTGAAATCCCATCTCTACTAAAAAAATACAAAAATTAGCCAGGCATGGTGGCACGTGCCTGTAGTACCAGCTACTCAGGAGGCTGAGGCAGGAGAATCGCTTGAACCCAGGAGGTGGAGGTTGCAGTGAGCTGAGATCGCACCAATGCACTCTAGCCTGGGCGACAGAGTGAGACTCGTCTCAGGAAAAAAAAAAAAAAATCAGGGTATTTAGCATGCCATCACCTCATACATTTATCATTTCTTTGTGGTGAGAACATTCAAAATTCTCTCTTCTAGCTGTAGAAAAATATACATATTTAATACATAATATAGAGTAATGTTTTAGCATATAATATAGAGTAATATTTAATATAGAATATTTTGAAATCTACAATATGATCTTATTAACTGTAAGTCACCCTACTGTGCAAAAGAACATTAGAATTTACTACTCTATCTTATTGCAACTTTGTATCAATTGACTGAATTCTCCTCATACTCCCCTCTCCTGGTAACTACTGGTTTCCAGGAGTTTCTTGTAACTAATATTCTACTCTTTATTCCTATGAGATAGACTTCTTTAGATTCCACATATGAGTGAAACGTGGTATTTGTCTATCTGTGCCTGTTTATTTCACTTAATGCATGTCCTCCAAGTCCAACAAATGCATGTTATTTGTTGCCACAAATGACAGGATTTCATTTTTTATGACTGAATAGTATTCCATTGTGTGTATATGCACAGTCCTTTACCCATTCATCCATTGATGGATACTTAGGTTGATTAGATATCTTGGCTATTGTGAATAGTGCTGCAATAAACACGGGAGTGAAGATATCTCTTAGACATACTGATTTTAATTTCTTTGGATACATATGCAATAGTGGGATTGCTGGATCATATTTTAATTTAATCTAATTTAATTTGATTTAATTTAATTTTAATCTATTTTCATTTTTTGAGGAAGCTTCATACTGTTTTCAATAATTGCTGTACTAATTATATTCTCACCAACAGTGTATAAGAGTTCCCCTTTCTCCACATCCATGCTAGCATTTGTTATTTGTTATTTTTTACATAGTAGCCATTCTAATTGGGGTGGGGGGATATCTCATTGTGGCTTTGATTTGCATTTCCACGATGATTAGTGATGTTGAGCATTTTTTCATTAAATCAGATAATAATAATTAATTATTATTATTACTAAGGAGTGGTTTGAGTTCCTTATACATTCTGGATATTAACCCCTTATCAGATGAATAGTTTGCAAATATTTTCTCCCATTCTATAGATTGTCTCTTTACTCTTTTGATTGTTTCCTTTGCTGTGCAGAGACTCTTTCGCTTGATGCAATCTCATTTGTCTGTTTTGGTATTCTGGGCTTTTGAGGTCTTATCCAAAGATCCTTGCCTACACCAATGTTATAAAGCATTTCCTCTATGCTTTCTTCTAGTAGTTTTGTCATCTTGGGTCTTACATTTAAATCTTGAATCCATTCTGAGTTGATTTTTGTATATGGTGAAAAGATAGGGTCTATCTAGCTTCATTTTTCTGCATGTGGATATCCGGTTTTCCAAGCACCATTTATTAAAGAGACTGGCCTTTCCCCAGTGTGTGTTTTTGGCACATTTGTAGGAAACCAATTAGCTGTAATTGTGTAGATTTATTTCTGGGTTCTCTATTTTGTTCCATTGGTCTATATTAATTTTTAAGCCAGTACCATGCTGTTTTGGTTACTATAGCTTTGTAGTATATTTTGAAGTCAAGTGGTATGGTGCCACCAGGTTTATTCTTTTTTCTTTTATTCTTCTTGTTCAAAGACCGCAAAACCACAGTTCAAAGTGGCTTTAGCTATTTAGGGTTTTTTTGTGTGTGTGTGTGGTTTCACATGAATTTAGGAATTTTTTTTTTATGTGAAACATATCATTAGTATTTTGATTGCATTGAATCTATAGATTGCTTTGGGTATCATAGACTTTTAAACAATGTTAATTCTTTCAATCCACAAACATGGATATCTTCCCATTTATTTGTGTACTTTTTAATATATTTCAACGATGTTTTATAGTTTTTATTGTAGTGATCTTTCACCTCCTTGGTTAAATTTATTCCTGGGTACCTTTTTTTGGTAGTGATTATAAATGGGATTGCTTTCTTGATTTTTTTCAGATAGTTTGCTATTGGCATATAGATATACTACTGATTTTTGGATGCTGGTTTTGTATATTGCAACTTTACTGAATTAGTTTATTGGTTCTGACAGTTTTTTTGGTGGTGTCTTTAGGGTTTCTATATAAAAGGTCATGTCATCTGTGAACAGGGACAATTTGGCTTTCTCCTTTCCAATTTGTATGTCTTCTATTTCTTTGTCTTGCCTACTTGCTCTGATTAGCACTTCAGTACTATGTTGAATAAATGTGTTAAAAATGGGCATTCTTATATTTTTCCAAATCTTAGAGATGAAGCTTTCAACTTTTCCCTATTCAGTATGATATTAGCTGTCAGCTTGTCATATATGGACTTTATTGTTTTGAGGTATGTTCCTTGTACACCTGGTTCAAGAGTTTTTATCATAAAGCCTGTTGAATTTTATCAAATGCCTTTTATTTGTCATGTAGTTTTTGTCCTTGATTCTGCGAACATGATATATCATGTTTATTGATTTGTGTATGTTGAACCATCCTTGCAACCCTAGGACAAATTTCACTTGATCATAGTGAATGATCTTTTTAATGTGCTATTGAATTTGGTTTGCTATATTTTTAAGAGTTTTTGTATCTATGTTCATTAGGGATATTGGCCTGGAGTTTTCTGGTTTTGTTGCATTTTGTCTGGTTTTTGGTATAAGAGTAACAATGGCCTTGTAGAATGAGTTTGGAAGAATTTCTTCCTCTTCAATTTCTAAAATACTATGATTTACATAAATATGCAAAGATAACGGGAGTTTCAAAGAAGTGAATTTTTAATTTTCCCTGTTTAGTCTTGTAAAAATAAAAAAAGTTAACATATAACCATATGAAAATGTAATATATAATTATGACTATAGTTACTTTAACATTTAAAAGGGTTAAATAAATTTTGGAAGTAAATTTTTAAAATTAAGCTTCAGTTTAATGTCATTTGTTTTTTCATGTTTTCTCTGTCTTCTAAGTAAAAAGAAAAGATACTCAACCCACTAACTCATTTAACAATTGACTTATTGTCCCTGATAGTTAAGGAGTTGAGAAAAGAAAGATGGAATTATAGATTGGAGAGACTAAAGAATGAGAAATATTCGGATTTATTGATAAAATAAGTTTTCCTTAGGCCATTTTTTTCTGGTAAAATTGAAAGATGGCTACATTTACTCATGTGATTCTCTCTGCATAACTGAAAAATCTTAAGGGATTCTGAGTGATGACATCAATGGGTAATATTTAAAACTAGAGCAAGTGGGAAATTGATTTTCAACTTCTGCAGTTCTTTATGAAAGTTGGAAGGAAGAACAAGACCCTAGATATCTCATTGTAATAACTATTAGAATTAAGCTACCAACAGCCATGATCTTGTTTTCTCCATGTCCATAGGGATCCAGCTCTTGGGAGAGTAGAACTGATTAACATGTTCTTCCTATGCTGCATGCAACTATTAAAAAGTTTCAAATGACTTTTGTTATAATTCATAAAATAGAACACTCTCTGGGGTTATCTGCCTTAGAAGATAAACAGTCAATTAATGACTGATTACAGTGGAGAGCTAAAGTGAGTCAGCTCCTGTCACTGCTGTCTTCCCTTTGCTTTACAGTTGCATCTTAGAGCTATTCAGCAGCCCTGGGGATTTACCCAATATTATTATTCACCCCATCAAATCTGAAACTTTCCCATTATAACTCAAATAATCATCCCCTCACTTCTGGATGGCATTTTGATGAGTAGAGATTTAGTGAGAGTATCTAGGAGAGCTATTCTCTATCACTGACTTTTTTGTTCTATGCTTATCCTTCAGGAATAATTCCCATAAAATCTTATAATGCAGAAAGACTCTGGGATATGCAATATATTTCTATTCATTAAACATTTTCAGGCACTGTGAAAGACACTTGGGATGTAAATAAACGTTACATATGTGCCCTCAAGGATCTCACAATCCAGAGAAAGGTAAGAATGAGGAAGTTACAATATTGTGTCACAATTACTATCTTATCCAAGACAGTGAAAAAGAAGAACATTGGATTATTTATTCTATTATGTTTGTTAACTGCTTATTATTTTTCCTTTCTTTGATATTTTCATTTCCATTAAGTATTGTGTTTACTGCTATATTCCCCTATGTGTAATCCCTTCTATTAAGTATGAGTTAGTCTTATTGATGATAGCAGGAGGCAGATAGGTTCCTAGGTGGGAAGGGGTGGGTCTGCAGTGAGGCCGGACCTTCAAGCCAAGGATGGCCTGAAGCCTGGGGGTTGGGCTGCCAGTTCCAGATGGAGTCCAAGACATAGAGTAAGAACTTCCTTGATGCCTTTTGGACAATCAGGTGATGCTTTTTCCTGGCCCACCCATTGACCAATCAACGTGCACTTTCTCCATGGACCAATTCTCCTGCCCGTGGACCAATCAGCATGTACTTCCTCCTTTTCGAGGACGGGCTCATAATAACCTTCTTGGGGTTATTCTGAGCCCATAAAAACCCCAGATTCAGTCCAACCCTGCCTGTGAATAGGAGCTACCCACTTCAGGTCTCTGCTGAGAACTGTTCTGTTGCTTAATAAAGCTCTTCTTCACCTTGCACACCCTCCAGTTGTCCACATAACCTCATTCTTCCTGGACACAGGTCAAGAACTCGAGACCCATGGAATGGCAGGCGTGAAAAGGGCTGTAACACTTCCCTGGCTGGCTCGCTGAGCTATGGGCAGAGACACACTCCTGTTTGTCAAACTGTGGGAGTGAAGCCTGGTGACTAGTGACTCTTCTGAGGGCCCAGACCTCGGGATTCCCCCTGCCAGAGCTGTAACACTATAGCCCTACCCACCTCCACTAGTGTGGGGTGGCTGCCCCATGCAATGGGAAGCAGCCGTGTGGCTGGGCCAGCCCAAGAGCTGTGGGCTGGAGTGGGGTGGTGGGACCGAACAAGCTGTAACACAAACGGGCTGAAACCCACCCTGCATCCATTTACCAAGCTGCAGGTGGCGGGAACGAGAGAGATGTAGCACGTGCCCCGCCCAACACCCCTTGGGGCTCTGACATTGTGGCATCGTCAAGTTTTCAGGCGCCACCGCATTCCCCTCGTCCAGGCGCCGGTGCCTGCAGGGGAAGCTGTTTGCCTTATACCTGGTCCAGCCACAGCCTTGCATGGAGCCGGCACTAGGAGCTGCCTACTCCGCCACAGCAGACGGTGCGCCTGGCTGTGTACAGTGGCCAGACACCACGCTCACTCACACACCCCTCACTGCTCTGTGCCTGGCTCACCCTCGGCGGGCATGGGATCTGGGCCGGTAGTGCAAACAGAGTGCAGCCTGCTGAGCCAAGTGGGCAAAATGAGCCCAGTGGGCACGAGCTAAACTCAAGCAGAGGCGCCAACGGCCACAGAGGTTTCTGGCTGGCGAAGTGACACCTGAAAGATCCTGTGACATTATTGACTCACTTCTAACAATTAGAACAAAGCAGAAGTGATGTGATGTCACTTCCAAGATGTTAGGTTCTAAAAAGACTGGCTTTCATGTTAGGTGCGCTCTCTCTCACTCTTTCTGATGGATTACTCATGGTGGAGAAAGATAGCTTCCATGTCATGGAGCAGCCGTATGAATAGGCCTAAATGAGTAACCCTGCAACTGGTAGTGGGTGAGATTGGAAAACCCATTAAGACCTAAGATGCCTGTAGCTCCAGCCAACACTTTGTATCCTTGTGTGAGACCAACCCTGAGCCAGAGGACCCCACTAAGCTGTGCCTCGATTCCTAACCTAAAAGAAATGGTGAAGTAATAAACGTTTATTGTTTTAAGCTGGTAAGTTTTGGGGTGATTTGTTATGCAGCAATAGATAACTACCATACCATACCGTCAGGGGAAATTGACTCTGATCAGCAGGAAGAAGCAGGGCTGATTTTAGACAATAGGGCCGCAGAATAATTCATGTGGAGCACAGGAGATCTACTTGGCTACCTCCTGTGTTCCATCATAACTATGAATAGACAGGTGCAGCAACTTCAGACTGAAAAGGTCATGATTACCAAGGGTTGAGACCTTTAGAAATGAAGGTTTGGGTCACAATCCCAGGTCAGCAACCAAGACCCTTCAAGATGCTAGATGAGGGTGGGGGAGATTGGAATAGACAACTAGAAGATACCCTTGTGAATTTCCACTCAGAAAGAGAAGTCCATGAAGACCATGAGAGATCTGCTTCCCTAACATATGGGGAGAAAAATATCTATGTGGGTCATGGAATGAATTGCAGTGATCAGGAAATTGATGTACTATTCTGCATCTCACAAGAAATAAATGAGACTTTCTGCCACTCTGCATCCTTGCTAGCAATTGGTATTGTTGATTTTTTACATTTTAATCCATTCTAATAAGAACGTAGTGGTATCTCCCTGTTTTTTGATTGGCAATTTCCTAATAAAAAATGACATTGACTATCTTTTTACATGCTTATTTGCCATTTGCAAATAAGCCATTTGTTAAGGTGTCTGTTCAGATATTTTGCCCATTTTTTAATTGGTTTACATGTTTTCTTATTGTTGAACTTTGGGAGTTCTTTGTATATTTTGAATACAAAGCCTCTATTACACACACACACACACACACACACACACACACACAGTGGTTTGTTTGTTTTTTTTTTTTAATGTGAAAAGGCTTTGTTTGTAGGACACCAGGAATTTAATTGAACAGGCCAACTCTTCAGATGACTCCTCCTTCTTCTCATCTTTCTTCTGCAGCAGGGGTAGAACCAGCAGCAGGACCTGCAGAGCCCAGAGAAGCAGAGGTGGCCACAGCCCCACCAGCAGGCACACTGGCAAGCTCACCAATACCTTGGGCAATGATATCTTCAATATTTTTTCCATTCAGCTCACTGATAACCTTGTTTAGCCAGTCATCAGTTGCCTCCATGCCTACTCTGTCCAGGATCTTCTTGATGTCCTTGGCACTAAGGGAGGTGTTGCTCACGAGGGAAGGTAATAGGTAGGAAGTGAGATACAGCATCTCAGTGGCAGTGGCAGTGGCAGAGGAGGGGCCTCATGGGTCATGGTATATATGTTTTGCAAATATTTTCTCCCGATCTGTGACTTGTCTTTTCTGGAACTTTGGAAATAAAGCTAAGGCACAGAACAAACAAACTTAAATGGTCTATCCAAGAGAAACTGCTGAATCTTAGTAAGCTAGTTGGGGTCTGTGATATTTTAACTTGGGGATCCCAAGCTCAGTGGCATTGTATTCAAACTCTGGCAGCCTTGCAGTCAGTAGAGAGGTTTGACCTCTTTTGGACCTCTGTTAAAAGAAGTAAAAGTCGTGTTCACTGAAAACTATAAAACATTGTAGAAAGAAATGAAAGATTTAAATAAATGGAAAGTCATCCCATGTTCATGGGTTGGAAAACAATATTATTAAGATGACAAAACTCCCCAAATTGATCTATAGATCCAATGCAATCTCTAACAAAATCACAGCTGGCTTTGTTTTTGTTTTGTTTTGTTTTGTTTTTTGCAGAAATCAACAAGCTGATCTTAAAACTAATATAGAAATGCAAGAGACACAAAATAGTCAAAGCGATGTTAATAATGAAGGACAAAGTTGAAGGACTCACACTTCCTAATTTGCAAACTTACTACAAAACTACAGTTATAAAGAAAGCACGGTACAGGCATAAAAGTAAACATATGGATCAATGGAATAAATTGAGAGTCCAGAAATAAACTTTCAGATTTACGGTCAATGGATTTTTGACAAGGGTGCCAAGATAATTTATTGAGGAAAGAATAGTCTGTTCAACAAATGATGCTGGGACAAGCATCAAATAGATATGCACATCTAAAAAGATGATGTTGGACTCCTTCCTCACACCATACATAAAAATTAACTCAAAATGGATCATAGACCTAAATGTATGTAGAGGCTGAACTATAAGACCCTAGAAGAAAACCCAGGTAAAAAATTTTATGGTCTTCATTTACACAGTGGTTTCTTAATACTTAAATTGGGCTTCATCAAAATTTAAAAACTTTGTGCTTCAAGGAACACCATCAAGAAATTGAAAATACAGAATAGGAGAATATCTTTGCAAATTATATCTCCAACAAAGTACTTGTACCCAGAATATGTAAAGAACTTCTATATCTCAATAATAAAAAGACAAATAACTCAACTTAAAAAGTGGGCAAATGATTTGACTACACATTTCTCCAAAGAAGATATACAAATGGCCAATAAGCACATGAAAAGATGTTCAATATCCCTAGTCATTAGGGAAACAAAAACAAAACCACAAGATAACTGCTTTGCAACCAACAGGATGTCTATAATAAAGAAAAATGGCAATACCAAAGTGTTTTCAATAAAGTGGAAACTTAGTATCCTCTTACGTTGTTGGTGGGAATTAAAATAGAGTAGCTGCTTTGGAAAACATAGTGGCTGGGTGCAGTGGCTCACGTCTGTAATCCCAGCACTTTGGGAAGCCGAGGCAGGCAGATCACTTGAGGTCAGGAGTTTGAGACCAGCCTGGCCAACATGGCTAAACACAAAAATTATCCAGGCCTGGTGGCAGGTGCCTGTAATTCCAGTTACTCGGGAGGCTGAGGCAGGAGAATCGCTTGAACTCAGGAGGCAGAGTTTGCAGTGAGCTGAGATTGTGCCACTGTACTCCAGCCTGGGCAACAGAGTGAGACTCTGCCTAAAAAAAAAAAAAAAAAAAAAGTTAAACATAGTGTTACTATATGGCCCAGCAATTTCACTCCTATGTAGAATATATACCCAACAGAAATGAAAACATATGTCTACACAAACTTACACTTAAATATTCACAGTGACATTACTCATAAAGACCAAAAAGTGGAAACAACTGAAATTTTCATCAACTGATGAATGGATAAACGAAATTAAGTATATCCATGCAATGGAATATTATTTGGCAATAAAAAAGAAGGAAGTACTGAAACATGTTACAACATGAATGGGCCTTGAAAACATTATGTTAAGTGAAAGGAGCCAGTCACAAAAGGCTGTATATTATATGACTCCATGTATATGAAATGTCTAGAATAGGCTAATGTATACATATGAAAAGTAGATTAATGGTTGCCAATGGCTTGGGTTGGAAGTGAAGAGCAGGTGAAATGGAAAGTGACTGCGAAAGTACACAAGGTTTCTTTGGGGGATAATTATAATTTCTAAAATTCAACTGTGATGATGATTACAGAATTCTGTGAATGTACTTGAAAACCACTGAACTGTACTTCTTATTTTATTTATTTTCTGTTGAGAGAGGGTCTTGCTCTGTCACCCAGACTGGAGTGCAGTGGCGCAATCAGGGCTCACTGCAGCTTCCACCTTCCGGGACTCAAGTGATCCTCCCATCTCGGCCTCTCAAAGTGCTGGGATTACGGGCATGAGCCACCCCACCTGGCCTGAAGTGTACTTTTGAATGAGTAAGTTTTATGGTATGTAAATTATATCCCAATAAATGTGTTAAAAATGAAACAAGCTTGAACCTGGCAGGGCCTGAACAGTACTTCTAAATGATAAAGTTTTGTGGTATGCAAATTATGTCTCAATGAAGGTGTTAAAAATGAAATAAGCTTGAACTCAGCCGCCAGAGGTTGCAGTGAGCCCAGATTGCACCACTGCATTCCAGCCTGGGCAACAGAGTGAGACTCTGTCAAAAATAAAAAAGAAACAAAAAAGCTACAGATTAGGAGAAAATAATTGCTAAATATGTATCTGATAAAAGGCTGTCTACAATATATAGAAAACTCTTGATAATAATAAGACAATTCATTTGATAAATAGGCAAAATATTTTAATGTATATTTTATAAAAGGAGCTATATAAATGGCTAATAAGTGCATGAAAATATGCTCAACATCGTTAGTCACTTAGACAATGCTAATTAAATACATAATGAGATATTGCTACACATACTCTAGAATGGCTATAATCCAAAAGGCTGAAAACACGTGTCAGTTAGGATGGGGAGAAATTAAAACCCTCATGTGTTGCTGGAGAAAATATAAAATGGTATAATCACTTTAGAAAACAGCTTAGTATTTTGTTAAAAATGTATATACATGGATTTGCCATACAACCTAGCATTTCTACTCCTAGATGTTTGCTCATGAAAAATGAAAATATATCTATATAAAAAATTGTCTATGCATTTTCATATAAACATTACTCAAAATAACCTGAACTGGAAACAATCATAAAGTACAACTGGTGAACAACTGTATAAATTTACTAAAAGTCATACAACAATAAAAAGCAAGTTAATGTTAAGCTGCTTAATCAGAGGATAATAGGCTACATGGCTTCAGCCGACGAATGTCTACAGATAGCTATTCATCCTAATCTTTAACTAAACATTCCAAAACATCAGAACTTTTGGCTCTAGACAGTTATTTTGTTCCTAAGTTAAATTCCTTCTTTATTTATACTCACAGACTCACAGAATCTCTGGGTTAGAAATCATCTTATCAGTCATGTAATCCAACCATCCTTCCAGTATTTGAATACCATATGAAATATTTCCACAAAGTGATATACTTGAATAACTTGCTAAGGACATTTTATTTTATTTTTAAAATTTTTATTTATTTATTTTTTTGAGACGGAGTCTTGCTCTTGTTGCCCAGGCTGGAGTGCAATGGCGTGATCTTGGCTCACTGCAACCTCTGCCTCCTGGGTTTAAGAGATTCTCCTGCCACAGCCTCCCGAGTAGCTGGGACTACAGGTGTGCACCACCATGCTTGGCTAATTTTTGTATTTTTAGTAGAGATGGGATTTCACCATGTTGTCCAGACTGGTCTCAAACTCCTGACCTCAAGTAATCTGCCTGCCTTGGCCTCCCAAAGTGCTGGGATAACAGGCCTGAGCCACTGTGCCTGGCTGGGAAATTTTATTATTCATGAAACCAAATCATTCAATTTTTGTCTTTTACTGACGGTGAGCAAGTCCGTCCATACAACCAATATTGTCTCCACGTACTTCTTACAAGTTCTTTCTATTTTAGAAACCAACAAGTAAAGTCTAACTCCTTTTCTATGTGACATTTTCCCAAATTTTTCAATTTATCTGTCATTTCTTTTTCACATTTTGTTTCTCTGGACCTCAATGGAAATGGTTATCATGGATGCAATTTACTATAAAAACTCCCTATTAGGATAGGTATATCTGTTATAAGGATTATTATGAGTTGAACTGAATTCAAAAATCTACATGTGGTACCATGAATATATGTCCTTATTTCTATCTTTATAACAGTCACTGCCAATCTTATAATTTCTACTATTACATAGAATATAACATGTAGTAAAAGCTTTTGCATTGATGTTCAATTTTTTTTTTATTTTTTTAGAGATGGGTCTTGCTATATTACCCAGGCTGGCCTTGACTCTTGGGCTCCAGTGATTCTCCTGCCTCAGCCTCCAAAATATGATGTTGTTTTAGTCCCTAGATTTAGTTTACCATTCGTGGTTGGACCCGATTGCTCTTATATTTGAATATTTATGTCCTAATACAATAAAACCTCTCTTCTTGAGTAATTTCCATTAATCAACTTTTGAGTGAGAATATAGAAATAGATATGAACAAATAGAATTCTACTATTTTCTGGTTATTCTCTATGTCATAAAATAGATATCACAAAACACTTTATAAAAATTAACTTTATTAAAATGAGCTATGTGGAGAAATTATAGCCCTTGTGGACAGTTGGTGAGAATGAAAAATGATGCCACCATTACAGAAAACAGTATAGCAGTTTGTCAAAAAATTAAAAATGGAATTACCGTATGATCTAGCAATTCCACTTTTGGGTATATACCCTAAAGAACTGAAAGCAGGAATTCAGACAGATATTTATACACCGATATTCATGGCAGCATTATTCAACATAGCCAAAAGGTGAAAGCAACTCAAGTACCTATCAGCTGATGAATAGATAAACCAAATGTGGTATATACATACAATAGAATATTATTCAGTCTTAAAAAGGGAAGAAATTGTGACACATGCTACAACATGGATGAACCTTAAAGACATTATGCTAAGTGAAATAACCCACAAAGCAAAAACACTCTATGACTTCATTCATATGAGGTATCTAGAGTATTCAAAATCATAGATGGAAAATAGAATAGTGGTTACCAGGGGCTGGTGGGGACAGAATATGGAATATGGGTAGTTATTGTTTAATGGGTACAGAGTTTTAGTTTCAGGAGATGAAAAAATTCTGGAGATTGACGCTCAATGTGAATGCACTTAATGCCACTGGCTGTACACTTAAAAATGGTTAAACTAGCAAATTTTATGTATATTTTACTACAAGTATAAAAAAAATCCAAAATACATTCTCCTTAAAAGTGGTTTGTATTAGAAAAATAAATTTCTCAGAATTGCAAAAAAGGAGAGATACAGTCAGTTTAATATGTCTTGTTCTATATGAATAATTAATATATTTTTGATATTCTCAAGGTAACTGATAATAGCTTAGTTACAGAAGTTACCAGTATAAAATTATACACCAGCACACCAATATAAATACTAGTTAAAAACCAAATCTACAATTATAAAATTAATTAAATCAATTAACCTCTCAATTTAAAAATTAACTATTTCAATTTCTGGAATTCTGTTTTCTCTTCTATGTCCTCATAATTCACCAAACTACACTGACATTGGTTTTGAGATACACATTTGTCTCCAGTAATCTGATCTGTCATTTATTTGGACCTTTAGCAATGAACCAATTTTCAGTGAGAAAATTATTGTCTTAAGCTTTAAATATACTTTATCAGTATTTTGCTTCCATTTATGTTTTTTATGATAATTATCCCTATTAGGAGAGAAAACTGAAGTCAGAACTTGGCAAACCAGATTTATTTCTCTGTTAACATTTTATTATGGCAAAAGTACATGGAGTTACTGTAGGTTTTTATAAGAAACATGATAAATATATTTTAAGCTATTGTATTTTCTACATGTATAATGCATTAGTAGAAGAAAACAATGGATAAAGAAGGGTAGCAAGGTTGTTAAATTATTATAATGTAAATGAATCACTCAACAATCAAAAGAATCAACTAATAATGTAAATGCATGCTACTTCCTCAGCACTATGATGACTTCTAAAGGTGTTGTGGTAAAATGTACGGTATAGTTTTTGTACCCTCAAGAATAAAATATAATTAGACTATTATTAGGCAAGACAAAAGTACTAAACAAGAAATCTTTGGAAATCATTACATAATGTGCTATTTTGGAATCTAAGCTGTAAGTGCTTTAGGGTTTAAGAGAACGGTAGATAATATTGATAGTTGGGAGAATTATGAAAAAAAATTCATGTAAAAGAAAATTAGCTGGACCTAATAAATATCTAGGGTTTGATTTGCAAAGGAAGTAAAAAGAATGCCTTCATTTAGTAGGAAAAACATGAGTACAGAAATATGGTAAGAAAATGGAAAATCTGGTTATAATTTTAGAATAAAAATTATTATAGATTTCCTTATTATGCTGATGCGGGAGTGGAAAATTTAAAATTAGAATTGTTAACCTCAGATCCAAATTTGAAGTGGTGGGGTTTGAGAGTTTCAGTGAGCCTCCTTTAACTAGTGTGTGTGTGTGTGTGTGTGTGTGATACTGGAGAAAGAACTTCTGGCTTTTCTAAGGATCTAATTTACATTGAATTGTGCAAGCATTGATGGGATGTTTGACAAACCTTGAAGATGTTGTGATTACAATTTTTGGTGAACTGGAAGGTCAATTCTGGGGGCTTGTTCAATGAAAACGTTTAGGCAATAGAAGTAAATATAGTTCTTCATCAAGGAAATTTTATTTGAGGGAGATTACATTGTTCTCTACAGTAACAATAAAAATAGGGCAACTTGCAGAGAAGTTAGTAAGCTAAGTAAACATTTTGTCTTTAGCAAAGCTTATCATTTGCATATTTCTTATTTCTTGATTAAGAAGACTCTTGCAACCAACCTTTTAAAGGCTTCCTTTACCTCTTTATTCCTAAGTGTATATATAAGGGGATTCAGCATGGGTGCAATGATTCCATAGAAGAGAGAAGCCATCTTTCCTCGGTCCTTGGAGCTGGGCGAAGGTGGTTGCAGGTACACAGAGACAGCTGTACCATAAAAAAGAGACACCACAATTAGATGGGAACCACATGTCCCAAATGCTTTTGTCGACCTTCAGCAGACTGTATCCTCAATACTGCTCGGACAATAAAAGCATATGATATAAGGATGAGTGTCAGGGGTATTAGATGGAAGAGCACACTGACAAGGAATAGTTCAGCCTCATTTGCTGTTGTCTCAACACAAGATAACTTGAGCAGTGCAGGGACTTCACAGAGAAAGTGATCTATCACATAGGGGTCACAGAGTGGCAGCTGGAGAGTCAGGGTAGACAACCACACTGAGTTACTAAAACCAGTAACCCAGGATGCAGCTGCCAACTGGAGGCAGAGTCTCTGGTGCATGATAACTGAGTAATGGAGAGGCCGACAAATAGCTACAAACCTATCAAAGGACATGACGGCCAGGAGAAGATATTCAGTAGCCCCCAAGGCCAGAAATATGAAAAGCTGGGCTACACAGCCACGATAACTGATTACTTTCCTGATGCTGCATAAATTTACTAGCATTTGTGGGACTGTACATGTGGTGTAACAAAGATCCAGGAGTGATAGATTGGTAAGAAAAAAATACATGGGGGTATGAAGTTTGGAGTCCAGGTGTGACACTAGAATAATGGTCAGATTGCCAAAGATGGTCACAATGTAAGAAATCAAGAAGACCACAAAGAGTGGAAACTCCAGCCAAGGTCGATCTGAGAAACCCAGCAGAATAAACTCCTGTATGATGCTGTCATTTACCCAATTCATGATTAATGTTTCAACTCTTGGTTTCCTGAAACAGAAAAATTCAGGAAGTCAATTAACACATATTTGTTAACTATTTCAGTTACTTATAGTCATTTTACTACCTGTTTGAAGATATTTACAGAATTGATATTGCTTGTTTTATTACATGAAAAATATACAGTTGAAAATGCTCATAATTACCAAAGTATTTCTAAAATTTAATCTTTCTATATCTGTATCATCACTGCAAAAGTGAAAGCTAAAATGTAAAAAGTAGATTCCTGATTTTAAACAACTTTCACAAAATTTCTTCTTTGATTTTTTGTCATTTGGTTAATTTTTGTAATACTGTCCACATAGATAGCTATTATTAGATTTGGTCATAATCTCTAACACATTTTTTTCACTCTAATTTCTCAACGTTAAGGAAACTGCCTTGTCATCTGAAACAAACAATTTGTTAGTTTCTTAAATTTTTTTTTATTTCAATAGCTTTTTGGGGAACAGGAGGTGTTTGGTTACATGAATAAGTTCTCTAGTGGTGATTTCTGAGATTTTGGTGCACCCACCACCTGAGCAGTGAACACTGTACCCAATGTGTAGTCTTTTATCCTTCAGCTCCCTCCTGCCCTTTCCCCCCAGTCCCCAAAGTCCATTGTGTCATTCCTCATAGCTTAGTTCCCACTTATGAATGGGAACATATGATGTGAAACAATTAAAATTATTTAGACCGCCTCAAAAACTATGCATATAGGCTCTAGAAAGCTATTAGACACATCTCAGGGAAACATCTTTTGCCTTCTAAGACCTTATCAAATTAGAATAAAAAGGTATTAGTAGCATGGAATTTGGAGGCAGACAAGTCTGGGTCCATGTCCCTACTATATAAGTCATTAGTTACATCCTCCTGGGAATGTTTCTTACTCTTTGTAAGCTTCAAGCTCCTCATCTATAAAATAAGTATAATAATACCTTCCTGGGATAGTGGTACAAAGTGTAGACAAAAGGAACCGTAGTCATCTTCTGATGCTCAGAGAAAAATTATGTATGATTTTCAGAACTTTAAATGTCCTAGGGTTGCCAATAAAAAATGACTCTGTGAGGTAATATTTATCTTGTTCTCTCCACAACTCCAATACCATCAACTTTAACAACAGAGATAATAATAACTATCTGATGTGAAGTATAAATGTGATCTTTAATGTAAATTACCTGGCATAATGGCACACAGCAATGTGAATGAAAGTATCATATGACACAGGAACTCTGAGACATTTGGGGCAGAGGCTGTTCAGAGCCCTAGATTTGCTAAGTACTAATATAAGTCAATGCTACCAGTTAAAAATTTCCAAATCATCTATCTTGCTACTACCACCCTCTATTGTTTTATTATAATTTTGTTAGTGTAAAAATGTCAATTTAAGGATAGGATCATAAATTTTAAATTATTATTCAATATGTATTTCAATTTTGCTCACTTATTCTACAGTTCTCAGTATAAAATGGCAGGGAAAGCTTTTATAGCCTCTCAAATGTGTCCCTGCATATTATTGACAGCTGCATATTATTGACATGCTATGCAGCTGTCAGTAAAATTAGGAATGTGGTATAGATATAAATTCAGATATAGATATACATGTACAAAAACATTCAAATCCTTAAAGAAAAAAACAAGTTTCTGAACATGTATTTAGCATGCTTCCATGTGTTTACATAAGGGAATATAATCATATTGGTCAGTATTCATATATGTATAAAATTACCTGGAAGTATACAGAAGTGTTAAAAGTTGTTACTTCTGGGGAATGGAAATGGAAAGAGGGAGAAAAATCAGATTTTGATATTTAACTTTATCCTTGCTCTTTCTAATTTTTAACAAATATAATGCTTTTTATTATTAATAAAGATTATTATGTATTATATAATAACTTTAAGTGAGGACATATTCATACTGTATGTTTTACTATAAAGACAAGCATTGCTTTAGACTTTATGACTGAAACAATCTTACATGAATTTAGACTTTTATCTCAACAGATTTTTAAAACAGGATCTACATTAATCTACATGGACATTTTCTAAAGACTGGAATGCAAGGGCATTGGGCATTCGGCATCTTACTGACAAAAAAAATCAAAAAGAGTTGCCACTCATTATAGGAATTCTGAAAAGCAGAACAAATGGAATCCATAAAAAGAGATTTCACAAGTTCACAATTTCCTTGAATTAACAAGTGTTGGAAAATACCCTCAGTCTATATAATTAGGGTCACTGCATATCTCAGTTTGCACAGGACTGCGAGTTTACTCCTGCTGTTCTGACACAATTACTAATAGAACCCCTCAATCTTCAAAAGAGTTCATGTTTGGGTGATAAGTTATAAGGTCTCTCTAGCTGTAATATTGGAGACTAAAATAATTTTCAAATTATTGTTCAAGAGATACCTCATCACTGAGGACACTGCATATGCCTTCTCCTTACTTGGGCCAGTGGCTTTCCCTGACCAGCCCTGTATCTGGCATTTCTCTGCTAGAATTCAGCCAAAAACAAACTCTCCAAGAAGCCCTGACTAATGAAAATTCTAGAAGGGAGGAATTCAATTAACTTCTACTCTTTCTCACTGAGGTTCAGCAATTACAAAAGTATTAAATGCACTTCTGTTATAGGTAATGTTCATGATCCACAGCAGTGAGGGAAATTTTGCCCCAAATTTCTCCTGCATGAGAACAAAAGTACTGGGGAGACTGTAGTACAACTCATTCTTATATTCTGCTTTGCTAACTTTTGGGGCAAAATTTCCCCATCTTTCAAATATCCAGTAACCTCCATACATATCCACTCTAAAAGGGAGAACTTTTGTTAAAAAGTTGAAAAATTGTCTGGGCGTGGTGGCTTACGCCTGTAATCCCAGCATTTTGGAAGGCTGAAGTGGGTGGATCACCTGAGGTCAGGAGTTCAAGA
Source organism: Gorilla gorilla gorilla (assembly GCF_029281585.2). NCBI lineage: Eukaryota > Metazoa > Chordata > Mammalia > Primates > Hominidae > Gorilla > Gorilla gorilla. The sequence goes on along the minus strand of NC_073229.2, from coordinate 45,569,416 downwards.
CCAGCCTGGCCAACATGGTGAAACCCCGTCACTACTAAAAATACAAAAATTAGCTGGGCATGGTAGCACACACCTATAATCCCAGCTACTCAGGAGGCTGAGGCATGAGAATCACTTGAACCTGAGAGATGGAGGTTGCAGTGAGCTGAGATCGTGCCACTGCACTCCAGCCTGGGCAACAGAGTGAGACTCCATCTCAAAATAAAAAAAAAAGTTGAAATATTATCTTGCACACAGAAGTTTCAAGTAATTTGAATTGTTATTCTTATCACTATCATTGGATTGGAAGGACTTGTTAACAATGGAAACAAGTAGGAATCTTGTATCTCTGAAATCCTCGCAGATAGCATAACCAATTATTTACCTGATTACACCTGTGCTGATGGTGGTGCCCAGTCATGGCTGAGATCGCAAAAGGCTACACAATCTATTTCTCTGGTCCTGAATAGAATTCTGTTTACAGCATCTTCAGAGGATATCATTCTCATTTTGAGTTAACGAGCTTTCCTTTGGTCAACATAGGAACATATTTTCATAATGTGAGACAAAAGGGATCAGATAGCATAGCAACTATCTTACAACTGCAGGTAAGAAAAAGTGAGTATTGGGCCAGGCACAGTGGCTCCTGCCTGTAATCCCAGTGGGAAGCTGGGGCTGATTGCTTCAGTCCGGGAATTCCCAGCATTTTTGGGAAGCTGAGGCAGATCGCTTGAGTCCAGTCCAGCCTGGGCAACATGGCAAAACCCTGTCTCTACCAAAAATACAAAATTAGCTGAGTGTGGTGGCATGCGCCTGTAGTTTCAGCTACTCAGGAGGCTGATGTGGGAGGATTGTTTGAGCCCAGGAGGTTGAGGCTGCAGTGAGACATGATCGCACCACTGCACTCCAGCCTGGGCAACAGAGACCCTGTCTCAAAACAAAACATAACAAAAACAAACAAAGCAAAAACAAAAGTGAGTATTGTAAAAAGCAACAGTTGAAAAGGGTTATTTGGACCTTTAGAACTTTTATCTATACATAACTCAGGATATTTCAATTTTATTGTCTGAATAAATACAATCACCACCCGTTTGCTTGTATATTAGTTGGGATTGCATCCATCAGCTACATACTGAAGTTTTTCAGTATATGGCTGACAGAGGATTCTGAATGATGAGGTTCAACAAAGTCCTGAAAACTTTATTTTAAGCTGTTTACTATGGAGTGAGCATTGAGATAAGAAATATGACAACAGCTGTAGTTTAGATGCTGCTACTAAGTCACTTCACAACTGGGCAAGTTACTCAATGGCTTTGGGAAGCAGTTTAATCTATGGTAACACCAGAGTTTTCTGTTTTCCATTCGACATAAAAATCGTTTACTTCTAAGTTTTCTATAATTATCATACCTCTGAGAATGTATAAAAAGCTTTAAATATACTACAGTGAACCCCCATGTTCCTGCTGGAGTATAAGGATAAATACTAGGAGTAATTTTTCACACAACAGTGCAATTTGGCTTAGAATAGACGAAAAGTTTGCCAATATTTTTTGTCTGTTTCACAAAAGGTTAATTATTCAGGTAGAAATCTGAATTTAGAGGTTCAGAGAGATTATTTTCATAGGCTAGATTATTTTCATAGGTAGACAGAAGGTTCAAATCTAAGACTGCTCTGCTCTCAAGTTTTAATTTCCAGTAGAGATAACAAAACATTGCAAATAGCAGTATAAAACAAATAAATGGAATTAAGAAACTGGAGCCTTAGTCAAATTTTTCTAAGTGAGATAATCATAATCAAAACACCCAAATTTTAGCAGGTTTTATATAATAAATTTCTTAAATGTGTTCTACATACCTCTATTTTAAGCATTAGTGATAGGATGATTTGTGTGTCCAAGGAGCTTTAAATTCAAATAGGATGAACTGGAAGCATGTGGATTCAATAAACTCTTTGTAAGCTATTAATTGTAAAAACTGATATGGTGAAGTTTGTTCATTTTTCCCTTGTTTCACGCTGTAAGTGGCAAATTATAAGATATCCATTCAGGATTAATTTAGAAAATATGAGAATAGGTACAAAGCATTACAGATGATCAGACATGTTTTTCTGATATTATATTACCAAGTATGAAGGTATTTATTGGTCTTTCCAGAATTCTCCTCACCAGGTTTACAAAATAAATGAGAGGGATAGGAAACTATTTTTGAATGTCGGGTGTTCTCTGGCTTACAGGGGAAGATAACAACCCTCATGTGGTTTATGGTAATTGACCATGGTATCTCATGGGAAGAGAGAAGGAGGAGATCTCTGTGATGTGATACTTCATTTTAGTTTAGATTTGCTCCCTGATACCCTTTCTCTGGGGATTGCCTCCTCAATTGTTTCTGAGACAAAAGGGAACGACAGCAGGGACTAAAATACTTTATCAAATAAAGTCTGGATTTTGTGCCATTAAACTGAGTGTTTGTTTCCTTTTTACTAAGCAAGTTCTGTCAAGCCACAGAAAACTGTCCATTTACTCTGAAATCCTGAGGTCAGTATCTATGCAATAAAATAGGCTTCCAGTTAATTTGATGTAGAAATATTTTTACCTTGATTTACATAAAGTAGTTTTCTTCATTATATATCCAAATAGGCTTCTTTTCTTTCATAGATTTTGAATTTCTAGCCTTAGTTGAAAAGCTCTTTGGTTCAATGTAATTTCCTAGATTTTTTTCCAAGATTAAAAAAAGATTTATATTTTTCTATAGTTTTTCTATACAGGATTTGTTTTTATACATTCTAATATATAGTTTCCTCAGCTTTCAAGGATGAGTAGATATGAGAAAATATATTTGTGGTTATGAAAAAGGTTGGTATCTACAATATAAATAGAGTTTTTATAAAGCCCAAGAAAAACACAAATAACACAATTGAAAAAATGCTAAATAATATGACCATATACATACTGTGAACTCAGAATAGCAAATCTATATAAGATTTTAAATTCCCAAATATTCGGACAAATATATTAAAGTAGTAATGATGAGTCACGTATCAGATTGAAAAAACAATGTAACTAGCAGTAACTCCTGAATGTTGCTGAAGGGAAAAGGCTTTCATAAATTATGGTTAGAAATTCAAAGTGTCACTGACATTTTAGAAATAAATAGGGCAGTTAATCTTGAAAAAAATACTCTATTCATCAACATAGCAATGCCATTCATGGAAATCTATCCTATGGAATAAAGTATACTGGTACACAAATCGTAGAAACAATAATTTTTACTGTAGCAATGTTTGTGGTGGCCAAAGTAGAGAAAAAATTAGTTTCTCAATAGGAAATTGACTAGTAATTAACCTAATCCAGAAGTATTTGCCTGTGATGTTGCTGAGTGAGAAAATGAAGATGTAAAAAAGAGTAAATAACATGATCTTAATTATATAAACAATGACTAAAACGCTCTCAATATAACTGTATGTATTGTGCGCCTGCATGGAATTATACGAGAATGAAGAAGAATAAAGAACACTTGTTAGCTCCTTCATGTGGGCAATCTGGAGCGCAGAGGCTGATAGCTGTGAAGGGAGAAGGAAGGGGCATCAAGTAAACTAGGGAAAAAGACTAAGATGTAATCCACAAAAAATAATGTATACCATTTAAAACCTTCCCAAACTAATAACAGTGCTTATCTCTGAAAGTAAGAGTGAGCGTGAGGGCAGGATTAGTCAGGGGAAAATGTTTATAATGTTGGATTTTATTTTTTCTCATAAATGCTTACAATAGATAATTTAAATAAAGGCAATAGTATTTAAAGAAAAAAAAACAGAGGGCTAAACAAATAAGAAAATAAAGACAAATCTTTAGTTTGCAGAATGAACCAAGGTAAATAAACTAAAAAAATTCAGTAGTCCTTAAAGTGAAAAATTAAGAAATAATGCTCAGTTATCAAGGGACTGGAAACAGGGAAGAATCTGCAATTTAATAATAATAATATCAATGTTTACTATGCTTACAATGTCCTATAAAATTGCTACACTTTATTTTTTTAATGTGGAAATGGAGGCTTAGAGAGGTTAAACAAACTTTCCAAAATTAACATAATTTGTTAGAAAGCCTAGATATACTATGAATCTACATTTTGGTTTAAGTTTAATTTCTCCTCTTTGACTAATGCTTAAGGATGATTCTTGCCAAACTCAACACTCACCGCTTACTCTAATTTCCCAGAGGACCACTTACTTGATTAGTAGTGAAAGATCTCTTGAAACAATATAATTATAATTTTGTGTATTAATTTCTGACCATCTAATCAATTACCTCTCCTTATATCAGAATGAAATAGGCTTGGCTACAGTAATATTTTAGTGACTAGCCTTGGGGGTTGGATCACTCAGGCTTAGCTCTCAGGAAGAACTTTGTATATAAGGGGGAACTGAGCATTGAGAAAGACAGTTTTAATAGTACTTTAGGAAACACCAAGTATTAAATATTTGAGAGACTAAGTAAAAATTTAACATGTTCTCAAGCAAGCCTGATTTGCAGTATAAATTAAAGTAGGATACCCAAACTTCATTGTTAGTTTACATTTTCCCTTTTATGATGGGAAGGTCAGCAACATCATTATGTTTAGTATGTAGAAGCTCAGATAAAACTCGGAGCATTCTTGGATTAGATGGGTTTCCATGAACTGATATTATGACTCAACAAATTTTAATTACTGCCCCCAAAATTAGGGTGGGCATGATTCTGGAAGAATTCAGGCCTTTTCATAAATGTAATCTTGGTATCTTATACCTGTATATTGGGTATATGTAGGGTTCAGGGCAGGGTCTAGCTAGGCCCCCAAAAAGCAAGGATTCAAGAATGGAAGCTAGACACAAATGCATAGGAAAATTCGGAAAAGTGTGACATTGAGAACCTTACAGAGCTTAGTGGCCTTAGAAATAGTATTCTAGTTTGTGAAAGCATAGGAATGTGTGAATGTTTTAGTGGGAGAGCTGAATAAATCCTTAGCAATATTTATCTCATTCTGATGCCCATATTTGGTTGAAACATACTTTATATTATTCTTTGCACTGAATGTGTTGCAGAAATTATTGAGTGGAAATAAGTTCTTTCATGTATATATATGATGAATGCACTGTGGAAAGGAAAAGTAATGAGGGAGAACATCATGTTTTATATAAAATGCTCTGTCTTGCAAATTTGCTGAAAATTAGAATCAAATTCTATGTCAATAAGTCAGGTGAGCCAGTTGTATTTTCTGTAAAAGAAATTCTATAACAGCAGAAAAGGCTGAAGATGTTGGCTCACATTAAGAGGAAATGAGGGTGATGTGGGGAGATGCTGAAATTCTACTACAATTATAAAAACCTTCCATACTGAAATTCATAAGAATAATGATTTTAAAACAGTGAATAGTAAGATCACGTGATAAGAGAAATATCTGGAGTAAATGAAGACAACAAAAAGGTTTCCTTCAAAAAAGGACAGTCAAAAGAGTGATTCACTTAATTTGATGCTGCAATTATCAAAAAGAAGTTATCTGAGTACAAAGATAAAAGTGTTCTTTTGAGGCTTCCTTTTAAAAATACCTCCTGTAGTAAAATCTGTCATTTTTATTGTCACAAAATCTTGATCAAATTGTCTCCCCATTTCATTTTACTATTTGTCTGTTGCTGATATGTATAGATACAATTAATTTTTGTGCATTGATCTGTTTTCCAGTGACCTTCATGAACGCATTTAATTAGTCTAATAGTTTCTATGTAGACTCTTTTGCATTTGAACACATACAATCATGTCATTGGGAAAAAAATGATAATTATACTTCTTTCCATTTCTAGTGTATTTTATTTATTTTTCTTGTCTTATTACACAAGCTAGGACCATCAGTATAATGCCAAAAAGAAGTGATGATTGTGGGCCTCTGTGTCTCATTCAATACTTTATAGTTGTGTATGATGTCTGCTGCAAGTTTCTTGTAAGTATTCTTCATCAGCTTAAGTGAGTTTTCATTGTATTCCTAGTTTGCTAAGATTTAAATAGGGGTTTGATTTTATCAAATGCTTTGTCCAAATCTGTAGAGATTTGCCAAATTTTTTTAAAAAATTGATAAATAGTATGAAATGATTTTCAGATGTTACACCACTCTATCCTGCGATAAACAACATGAGTGCAATATGCTATACTTCTTGTATAACACTAGATAAAATTGGTTAACAAAATTGTTTAGGATTTTTATATCTAGGCTCACAAGAGATTGGTCCCTAGTTTTCCTTTCTTGCAATGTCCTTATCAGATTTGGTATTTAAATTATGGTGGCCCTACAAAAGGAGTCATAAATTGTATCTGCTATCTATTTTCAATATAATACTATGGAAGAAATAACCACAAAATCCCTGGGACATCCAAAAATACTTATTTTTGCTTAGAAGTCCCTGGTTTAGCTGAGTGGTTCAGCTCCTCAAGTCTCATTCATGTGTCTGTGGACAATACAGTTTGGCACAATAATTTTACTAGCCTTGGCTGAAGCATCAGTTGAGAAAGAAAACTGGGCTAAAATAGCTCTACTCAGTGTATGTCATTTTTCACTTTGCTATCCTGAGCATGTTCTCGAGATAAAATTGGAGAAGCATGAAAGAGAGTTGGAAGCAGGCAAAGCCTCTGGCATATTCTGTGGACCAAAGAAGTCACAAAACAACTCAGATTCAAGGGCTCAGGGAATAGACTTTACTTCTTGATGGGAGATGCTACAAAGTTACATTGTAAGTGGCATAAACACAGAGAGGGCTATAGAATTAGAAATATTTTTATAATCAATCTATCATAGTTAACAATCTTTTCATATAAGAAATATGCTTACTCTTTCCAAGATCCCCAAAAGTCTGTCCAATCATGGCATCATGCTCAAAGTCCAGGATCCTATGACCAGCATTGCATTTGGATGCAGCTCCTCTTATCCACAGACCCACTCTAATAGATGCCACGGTGCTCCACCCAGATAACATTTTCAGGGCCAAGGTACTCATCCCCAAGGTCCTAAGATACTGATGACTGATGAATCATCCCTAGAAATTTCTTTGGCCATATGGAAATGCCTTGGCCAAGGTTTTACCTCCTCCACAGTTTACAAAGACTCATCTTCTTTGCTTCTATTGGGAAAACTCTGAAAGGCCAGCCTAGCTCCTAAGCTCCCCATAAGATTTTCTGAGTTGCAGCCTCAGCTATAAATGCATTTTGGATACTCCTCCAACCTATTTACCAATAGGGAAGGTTTCCATCTCTGAGTGGGCCCCAGAACAGGAAAAGGCTCTTTAGAAATTCCAGACTGCAACATAATTATGGTATTCCACAACTCTAGGCATCATGTGAAGCCACAGGTTAAACTCCAATAGTAGAATTGTAGTGCAGACCCTTAGGGTTCTTAAAGTTATCTGAAATAGAGAACTATAAATGTTTGTAAAACCAGTTTATGGCATGCTATTAGGCACCTGTAGAGTTACAGAGTCTGACCACATGACGTCAAGTAGCTATGAGGCAAGAACTGCCCATCATGAGCTGGGTTGCATCCAGATTCATCAAATCATAAGATTGGGTGGGCCGTTGGCAATGCAATATTAGATGGAAATGGTATATCCTGGACAGGGCACAAGCAAGGCTGGCAGTCTAAGTAAGCTTCATGAGCAGGTAGCCTGGTCTTATATGTCATCTTTTTTGCATTGGGACCTCTCCTTCAGTTCATTTCTAAGTCTGTCTGTGGCAGAGACTGGGGGTGGCCACTAACTAGCCTGCAGTAGAGAAGAAAGCTCATACATAGCTCATAGATGAGCCAGCCCAATGTGTTAACAGAAGCTGAAAATGGATTGCTGTTACACTACAACACCACTCATGAGTGGTCCTAAAGACACTGGTGAGAAATCTTCCCAATGGGCAGAACTCTGGGAAGTGAACTTGGCCATCTATTTTTGTGTGTGAAAAAAGAAGTGACCCAAGAAAGAATATAATGGGAGGTACAAAATGGCCTGGCTGATTAATTAAGGAGCAAGAATGGAAGATCTGAGACCAATTTGTCTGAAACAGGGATATGTAGATGGTTACATGGAAGTTAGTATAAGTGCGAAGAACTTTGCATTACACCTTAATGTCCACGAGGGAATATCCATTATGGAAGATGGACTCAACATCTGGGTAGTTGCCTAAGCTAGCTGGCATCAGCCAGCCTCTATCATTAACCATTCCAGTCCTGGCACAACGGAGTTGTAAATGCAGTAGTTCTGGTAAAAGAGATGGAGGCAATGTGTGGACCGAACATCATTGGCTCCCTCTTATCGAAACTGATCTAGCAAGTTGGTGACCAAATTGGAGACAAGTTTACCACCTTAGACCCTTTCCAAATCAGAAGAGGCAGTAATTTATTTTGAAAAGTATAGACAAGAATATGCTGGGTATGAGCCTATCTTTCTTGCCTATAAGGCTTCAACCTTCTTTACTATCTGGTGGTTTATACTAGAGTGGCATGAGATTTCATGTAACATTTTGTAAAGAATAATGCAGTGAAGAACTTTTCAGTGAAGAAAGTATGGCAGTGGGTAAATGATTATGACTGCATTGGTTGTGTCATATATTACACCACACAGAAGCTGCTATGGGATGCAAGACTGGTTCAATATACGCAAATCAATAAATGTAATCCAGCATATAAACAGAAACAAAGACAAAAACCACATGATTATCTCAATAGATGCAGAAAAGGCCTTTGACAAAATTCATCAACACTTCATGCTAAAATCTCTCAATAAATTATGTATTGATGAGACGTATCTCAAAATAATAAGAGCTATCTATGACAAACCCACAGCCAATATCATACCGAATGGGCAAAAACTGGAAGCATTCCCTTTGAAAACTGGCACAAGACAGGGATGCCCTCTCTCACTACTCCTATTCAACATAGTGTTGGAAGTTCTGGCCAGGGCAATTAGGCAGGAGAAGGAAATAAAGAGTATTCAATTAGGAAAAGAGGAAGTCAAATTGTCCCTGTTTGCAGATGACATGATTGTATATCTAGAAAATCCCATTGTCTCAGCCCAAAATCTCCTTAAGCTGATAAGCAACTTCAGCAAAGTCTCAGGATACAAAATCAATGTACGAAAATCACAAGCATTCTTATACACCAATAACAGACAAACAGAGAGCCAAATCATGAGTGAACTCCCATACACAATTGTTTCAAAGAGAATAAAATACCTAGGAATCCAACTTACAAGGGATGTGAAGGACCTCTTCAAGGAGAACTACAAACCACTGCTCAATGAAATAAAAGAGGATACAAACAAATGGAAGAACATTCCATGCTCATGGGTAAGAAGAATCAATATTGTAAAAATGGCCATACTGCCCAAGGTAATTTATAGATTCAATGCCATCCCCATCAAGCTACCAATGACTTTCTTCACAGAATTGGAAAAAACTAAAGTTCATATGGAACCAAAAAAGAGCCTGCATCACCAAGTCAATCCTAAGCCAAAATAACAAAGCTGGAGGCATCACGCTACCTGACTTCAAACTATACTACAAGGCTACAGTAACCAAAACAGCATGGTACTGGCACCAAAACAGAGATATAGATCAATGGAACAGAACAGAGCCCTCAGAAATAACGCCGCATATCTACAACTATCTGATCTTTGACAAACCTGAGAAAAACAAGCAGTGGGGAAAGGATGATTCCCTATTTAATAAATGGTGCTGGGAAAACTGGCTAGCCATATGTAGAAAGCTGAAACTGGATCCCTTCCTTACACCTTATACAAAAATCAATTCAAGATGGATTAAAGACTTAAACGTTAGACCTAAAACCATAAAAACCCTAGAAGAAAACGTAGGCATTACCATTCAGCACACAGGCATGGGCAAGGACTTCATGTCTAAAACACCAAAAGCAATGGCAACAAAAGACAAAATGGACAAATGGGATCTAATTAAACTCAAGAGCTTCTGCACAGCAAAAGAAACTACCATCAGAGTGAACAGGCAACCTACAAAACGGGAGAAAATTTTCGCAACTTACTCATCTGACAAAGGGCTAATATCCAGAATCTACAATGAACTCAAACAAATTTACAAGAAAAAAACAAACAACCCCATCAAAAAGTGGGCAAAGGATATGAACAGACACTTCTCAAAAGAAGACATTTATGCAGCCAAAAAACACATGAAAAAATGCTCACCATCACTGGCCATCAGAGAAATGCAAATCAAAACCACAATGAGATACCATCTCACACCAGTTAGAATGGCAATCATTAAAAAGTCAGGAAACAACAGGTGCTGGAGAGGATGTGGAGAAATAGGAACACTTTTACACTGCTGGTGGGACTGTAAACTAGTTCAACCATTGTGGAAGTCAGTGTGGCGATTCCTCAGGGATCTAGAACTAGAAATACCATTTGACCCAGCCATCCCATTACTGGGTATATACCCAAAGAACTATAAGTCATGCTGCTATAAAGACACATGCACACGTACGTTTATTGCGGCACTATTCACAATAGCAAAGACTTGGAACCAACCCAAATGTCCAACAATGATAGATGATTAAGAAAGTGTGGCACATATACACCATGGAATACTATGCAGCCATAAAAAATGATGAGTTCATGTCCTTTGTAGGGACATGGATGAAACTGGAAACATCATTCTCAGTAAACTATCGCAAGGACAAAACCAAACACCACATGTTCTCACTCACAGATGGGAATTGAACAATGAGAAGACATGGACACAGGAAGGGGAATATCACACTCTGGGGACTGTTGTGGGGTGGGGGGAGGGGGGATGGATAGCATTAGGAGATATACCTAATGCTAAATGACGAATTAATTGGTGCAGCACACCAGCATGGCACATGCATACATATGTAACTAAACGGCACATTGTGCACATGTACCCTAAAACTTAAAGCATAATAATAGTAATAAAAAAATGTCTTTTAATGGTAAGGCTAAAGTACCACTGTGGAGGCAGAACTTTACTAGACTAGGAGGTGTGCTCCAGGATTCAGTGTACATCCTAAATCAAACACCTTTAGATGGTACTTTGTGTCTAGTATACAGAATACATGGGTCTGGGAACCAAGGAGTGGAAGCAGGAATGGCTGTACTTTTCATCACTGTCAGTGATCCACTTGAGGAATTTGTGTAGCCCATCCCCACAGTTTTGGGGTTTGTGGGTTCAGAGGTCCTGGTTCCCGAAGGGAGAAAACTTCCACCAAAGACCAAAGCAAGAATCTAACTTATCAGGCTTCCTAGGCTAAGGGACCAGCAGGTAAGAAGTGGAGTCATCCCCTAAAGCAGGGACAATTTAGCCTGATCATCAGGGGGAGCTTGAGCTACTGTTACATGGGGAGACAGGAAGTAATATCTTTGTCAACTCTAGGCAAATCCTTGTCCAATTTTCAGAGCAAACATACTAGTGAAGCAAGCCCAATTTTAAAGGGACATAGTGACTAGAGTCAGGAATCAAGAGTCGAGAATCAAGATTTGAGTCACTTCACCAGTTTAAGTCACCAGGATCTGCTGAAGATGAGGAAAGTCTGGAATAGATAACAGAGAAAGGCTATGATAAACATCAGCTGTGGCCTCTAAGCCAGCTGGAGTGATGGAAGCTGTAGATCATCTTGCCAATCTTCACTAGTTTTCCTTAGAAAGAGAAGCTCCATGGAATTTTAAAAGAGAATACATATCTAAGAATACATATAAGGAAATGTATCAAAACACAAAGAGTGGACTATGGTAGACACTGCAACATGCTAGCCGGTCCTTATTCAGAAATAAAAGACATATTTCCCAGCTGTCAACTTTATTTAGGGATTGCCTTAGCTAAAGAAAACTGACCTTCCAGAGGTCATTCCTTCTTTCGGAAGCAGCCCACATACAATGACCGATCAAAATGGTGGCATGAAAGCCACTCTTGCCTCAAATAGGGACAATTTTTAAGAGCCATCCTAGTTTCAGAGTTTCCTATGGGATCTGCTGAGGTCTTCTTTGTGAATGCATTAAAGCTCAACTTTTCCCTCTGCCAAGCTTGTTTCACTTTTCCAAGTGTTTTACAGAGTATCTCCTAATAAATTCCTGCACACCAATCTCCATCTCAGAGTCTTCTTGCCAGGAACCTAACCTGTACCAGTACAATTCAAGATAAAAGCATATTTAGAAAAAACCCCAAAACCAAGAGAATTCATTGCCAGTTGAGAGATATGACAATAAATACTAAAATAAGTTTTTGAAAAGGAAGTAAAATTAACCCAAGTGAAAATGCTAAAAATACAAGAAGATACGGAGCAACAGGAAAAGTAAACATATGGGTAACTATAAATGAATGTTGATTGTGCAAAACATTAATAGTAATATCTTACAGGATTAACAGTATACATAGACTAAAAAAGCCTAAAGAGAATAACGCAGAAGGCAGGATGAGACAAATGGTATTAAAGTTGTCTAAGATTTTAAAAAATAATGAATGTCATAAATTGTGTTAATCTATACTTGGTCCCAAATACGCACATACGAGATCCACGGCAACCACTGAAAGAATGTTAAAGAATGTAAAACTAATTAGCTAATATAGGGTAAAATGAAATTTAAAAATTGATAAATCCAAGAGAAAGAAAAAAGAGAGAATGTAAAATAAGTGAATCAAATAGAAATAGTAACATAATAGCTATAAATCCAAATATATCAATGATTATATTGAATACAAATACATTAAATAAACTAAAAGTCTAAAATTATGAGACTGGAGGAAAAAAATCCAACCATAAGCTGCTTATAAAATAAGTCTTAAATATAAGGACGCAATATTTGAATGCAAAAGAATAGTAAAAAACATATGTAAATGTGAATGAAAACAAAGCTTATGTTGCTCTATTATTATTTTTAAAAAGTACATGCTAAGGCAAGATGCACGACTAAAGAAGAGCAATATTTTGGAATGGAAGAAGATTCAATTCACCAGGAAGAAATAATAATTTTAATTTCTGTATGTATCCAATAACAATTATTCAAAATATGTACAAGATAAATGGACAGTTAAAAAGAGATAGAAACAATTCCACAATCATATTGGGATACTTCAACATACCTTTCTAAATAGTACATAGGAAGAGCTGAGCAAATTTCAATATGGGTATAAAACATTGTAGGGGAGGCAAAGCTTACCTCTATCCTCTCAGGCTCTCTGGCTAAGTCTGAGAATTAAATTTATACAAGACAGATTAACAGTAGAAAAGCACACAGATTTTTTACATACACATGGGAGGGCTCATAGGAAGATGAAGACCCAAAGAAGTGGCACAACCCAAGTGCTTCTACACTAGGTTGAAGAAAGAGAGACAATTTGTAGAAAAGTAAATAAAATAAATGGGGGAGAGCAAAGGAAGATATGAGTTACTTTAACAAGGTCTGTTTGTACAGAATTCTTTTGGACTCAACTTCCCATCTATGGTTATAGGAACATTTATTTCCCATGGAGGTTTTATCTACTGATTTTAGGAAGAAAAAGGTCAGAGTGCCTTTCTTGTATCTGCTGTTTCTCATGTGCCTTTAGCTCAAAACAATCCTTATGCCAAAGTGGCATATTTTGGCATCTGATAGAATATTCTGCCACTCATCAAGATAGAAAATATAAAAGAAAAGCCATATGGCCATCTCAATAGATGAGGGAAGAGTGTCTGAAAAAATGCAACATCCATTTTGATAGCAGTCTAATAGAAGGGAACTTCCTCAAATTGCTAAAGAGCATCTATGAAAAATGTATAACTAACAGTATACTTAATGAGGAAAAACTGAATGCTTTTCTCCTAAGATAAGAAGCATGGCAGGGATGTCCACTCTTATCTCTTCTATTGAACATTGTTCTGGAAGTTATAGCCAGTGCATGAGGGCAAAGCAAAGCAAAGGCATCTAGATTGGTAAAGAAGATGTAAAGTATTTTACTCACAGATGACATGATTGCCTATGTAAAAAACCTGAGTACACAGTAAAGCTTCTGGAACTAAGTGAATTCAGCAAGTTTGCAATATACAAGATAAATACTCAAACATTCAATTGCATTTCTATCTAGTAGTAACAGATAAATAGAAATTAAAACTAAAAATACTTTTTATGCTAGCATCAAAAATATGAAAATTTTGAGAATAAATCTGATGCTCCATCATCATTCTCACTGAACCATTTTTTTTCTGTACCCTCATTCTACTTGTCTCTTTTCAGAAATAAATTTCTTCACTTTTTCACTTTTTATTTTTTCTTATGCGTATACATCCATGTATTTTTTTATGTCCTCTACTTTCTTTCATCAAAAGTCACATGCTATAGATACTTTTTTTGTACTTTGCTTTTTACACCTAACAGTATATCCTGGAAATTACTGCATATTGGTTCCTAAAGATCTTCCTTGTTCCATAATAGTCTATTGTGTAACTATATCATAGGTTATATGATCACTCCTATGTATAGGCATTTATGTTGTTTTCAATATTCTTAAATTATGAGAAATGCTGCACGTAAAACTTTGTACATATGTGTTGTTGTATTGAAGGAGATGTATCTTCAGGGTAAGTTCTTAGACATGGGATTGTTGGGTAGAAAGATAAGAGCATATGTGATTTTGTTAGATATTCCCAAATTTTCTTTCAGAAGGGTTGAACTCATTTGCACTCCCAACAGCAATGTACACTAGGAGAATTCTGACTCCTGTCTAGAAATCTATGTGTGATGTTTCAAATCCGGTCACAGGCAATTACAAAGATTTTACCTGGCAGAACCCAAGGGGAAAACTGCCTCCTTACACCAGACTGGATGTACAGCCAATGTATTGCAATCCTAGGAGAGCTGCGGCCAAGAACTCAGGTCCCCCACTGGCGTGCTATGCTCTTTGGTGTTTCGGCACTCCTGGCCCAGGCATCTCCTTTTAGAGTCCTCTTTATATGGGGCCTTTTGCCAACATCTTCCTCAGGTGCCTCTGCCAATACCTCTATACCAGAAGAAGGGGATGGTAAACTTAAAGGCACTTTTATTCACTTTTACTCAATATTAAGTACTTTTCTACTTGCAGCCCTTCTTCCTCTCCCTTTCTTCAACCACTGGGTCCATAAAACTGTCACTGAAAAAGGGGTCTTGTCCCAGACTCCAAGAGCAGGTTCTTGGATCTTGCATGGCAAAGAATTCAGGGCAAGTCACAGAGTATAGTGAAGTTAAGATGGCTTATTAGAGAGTTCAATTACAAAGTAGAGCATCCTCTGAAAGCAAGAGGAGGAACACACCACCTTAAACATAGTGCTTGCTTATATAGGGTATTAAGAATAGTGTACTTTATTAAAAGGCTATGATCAGCTTCTGACAGGCTACCAGTATTGTTACTTTCCTATGTTACTACTGATTTCAGTAAGAATTTATGAATGTTCTTTTATTTTCAAAGTAAAATCTATCCTTAAGAATGCTTTTCATTCTTAAAGTACTGGGACATTTCAATAACTTCTCGGTCTTTATTTAGTTAGTTAACATCATTAACTCAGTCCCTCAATCATAAACATCTTGTAACCAAGAATGTCCAACTCCCTGGGAAGGTAACCCAGTAGGTTTGGCTTTATCCAGCCTTTATTCAAGATGGAGTCACTCTGGTTAGGAAGCCTCTGACAGAACTGCAGGAGCCTTTTGTTTGGGGCTTTCAGCATTTGAGAATATTCCCCAGATTTGTGCTAGTTCACACGGTATAATGGAAGTGTTGAGGGCACTTACTCCAGTTTAGCTGCTTTACAATATTATCACGGTAAGTGATTAAAGGCATGATTTCTCCTTTTGTTTTGGCTGTTGTTTTTATTTATTTATTTATTTATTTATTTATTTTTTATTATACTTTAAGTTTTAGGGTACATGTGCACATTGTGCAGGTTAGTTACATATGTATACATGTGCCATGCTGGTGCACTGCACCCACTAACTCGTCATCTAGCATTAGGTATAGCTCCCAATGCTATCCCTCCCCCCTCCCCCGACCCCACAACAGTCCCCAGAGTGTGATATTCCCCTTCCTGTGTCCATGTGATCTCATTGTTCAATTCCCACCTATGAGTGAGAATATGCGGTGTTTGGTTTTTTGTTCTTGCGATAGTTTACTGAGAATGATGATTTCCAATTTCATCCATGTCCCTACAAAGGACATGAACTCATCATTTTTTATGGCTGCATAGTATTCCATGGTGTATATGTGCCACACTTTCTTAATCCAGTCTATCATTGTTGGACATTTGGGTTGGTTCCAAGTCTTTGCTATTGTGAATAATGCCACAATAAACATATGTGTGCATGTGTCTTTATAGCAGCATGATTTATAGTCCTTTGGGTATATACCCAGTAGTGGGATGGCTGGGTCAAATGGTATTTCTAGTTCTAGATCCCTGAGGAATCGCCACACTGACTTCCACAATGGTTGAACTAGTTTACAGTCCCACCAACAGTGTAAAAGTGTTCCTATTTCTCCACATCCTCTCCAGCACCTGTTGTTTCCTGACTTTTTAATGATTGCCATTCTAACTGGTGTGAGATGGTATCTCATTGTGGTTTTGATTTGCATTTCTCTGATGGCCAGTGATGGTGAGCATTTTTTCATGTGTTTTTTGGCTGCATAAATGTCTTCTTTTGAGAAGTGTCTGTTCATGTCCTTCGCCCACTTTTTGATGGGGTTGTTTTTTTCTTGTAAATTTGTTTGAGTTCATTGTGGATTCTGGACATTAGCCCTTTGTCAGATGAGTAGGTTGCAAAAACTTTCTCCCATTTTGTAGGTTGCCTGTTCACTCTGATGGTAGTTTCTTTTGCTGTGCAGAAGCTCTTGAGTTTAATTAGATCCCATTTGTCCATTTTGTCTTTTGTTGCCATTGCTTTTGGTGTTTTAGACATGAAGTCCTTGCCCATGCCTGTGTCCTGAATGGTAATGCCTACGTTTTCTTCTAGGATTTTTATGGTTTTAGGTCTAACGTTTAAGTCTTTAATCCATCTTGAATTGATTTTTGTATAAGGTGTAAGGAAGGGATCCAGTTTCAGCTTTCTACATATGGCTAGCCAGTTTTCCCAGCACCATTTATTAAATAGGGAATCATCCTTTCCCCATTGCTTGTTTTTCTCAGGTTTGTCAAAGATCAGATAGTTGTAGATATGCGGCGTTATTTCTGAGGGCTCTGTTCTGTTCCATTGATCTATATCTCTGTTTTGGTGCCAGTACCATGCTGTTTTGGTTACTGTAGCCTTGTAGTATAGTTTGAAGTCAGGTAGCGTGATGCCTCCAGTTTTGTTCTTTTGGCTTAGGATTGACTTGGCGATGTGGGGTCTTTTTTGGTTCCATATGAACTTTAAAGTAGTTTTTTCCAATTCTGTGAAGAAAGTCATTGGTAGCTTGATGGGGAAGGCATTGAATCTGTAAATTACCTTGGGCAGTACGGTCATTTTCACGATATTGAGTCTTCCTACCCATGAGCATGGAATGTTCTTCCATTTGTTTGTATCCTCTTTTATTTCCTTGAGCAGTAGTTTGTAGTTCTCCTTGAAGACGCCCTTCACATCCCTTTTAAGTTGGATTCCTAGGTATTTTATTCTCTTTGAAGCAATTGTGAATGGGAGTTCACTCATGATTTGGCTCTCTGTTTGTCTGTTGTTGGTGTATAAGAATGCTTGTGATTTTGGTACATTGATTTTGTATCCTGAGACTTTGCTGAAGTTGCTTATCAGCTTAAGGAGATTTTGGGCTGAGACAATGGGATTTTCTAGATATACAATCATGTCCTCTGCAAACAGGGACAATTTGACTTCCTCTTTTCCTAATTGAATACTCTTTATTTCCTTCTCCTGCCTAATTGCCCTGGCCAGAACTTCCAACACTATGTTGAATAGGAGTGGTGAGAGAGGGCATCCCTGTCTTGTGCCAGTTTTCAAAGGGAATGCTTCCAGTTTTTGCCCATTCGGTATGATATTGGCTGTGGGTTTGTCATAGATAGCTCTTATTATTTTGAAATACGTCCCATCAATACCTAATTTATTGAGAGTTTTTAGCATGAAGGGTTGTTGAATTTTGTCAAAGGCTTTTTCTGCATCTATTGAGATAATCATGTGGTTTTTGTCTTTGGCTCTGTTTATATGCTGGATTACATTTATTGATTTGCGTATATTGAACCAGCCTTGCATCCCAGGGATGAAGCCCACTTGATCATGGTGGATAAGCTTTTTGATGTGCTGCTGGATTCGGTTTGCCAGTATTTTATTGAGGATTTTTGCATCAATGTTCATCAAGGATATTGGTCTAAAATTCTCTTTTTTGGTTGTGTCTCTGCCCGGCTTTGGTATCAGAATGATGCTGGCCTCATAAAATGAGTTAGGGAGGATTCCCTCTTTTTCTAGTGATTGGAATAGTTTCAGAAGGAATGGTAGCAGTTCCTCCTTGTACCTCTGGTAGAACTCGGCTGCGAATCCATCTGGTCCTGGACTCTTTTTGGTTGGTAAGCTATTGATTATTGCCACAATTTCAGATCCTGTTATTGGTCTATTCAGAGATTCAACTTCTTCCTGGTTTAGTCTTGGGAGAGTGTATGTGTCCAGGAATTTATCCATTTCTTCTAGATTTTCTAGTTTATTTGCATAGAGGTGTTTGTAGTATTCTCTGATGGTAGTTTGTATTTCTGTGGGATCAGTGGAGATATCCCCTTTATCATTTTTATTGCATCTATTTGTTTCTTCTCTCTTTTTTTCTTTATTAGTCTTGCTAGCGGTCTATCTGTTTTGTTGATCCTTTCAAAAAACCAGCTCCTGGATTCATTAATTTTTTGAAGGGTTTTTTTGTGTCTCTATTTCCTTCAGTTCTGCTCTGATTTTAGTTATTTCTTGCCTTCTGCTAGCTTTTGAATGTGTTTGCTCTTGCTTTTCTAGTTCTTTTAATTGTGGTGTTAGGGTGTCAATTTTGGATCTTTCCTGCTTTCTCTTATGGGCATTTAGTGGTATAAATTTCCCTCTACACACTGCTTTGAATGTGTCCCAGAGATTCTGGTATGTTGTGTCTTTGTTCTTATTGGTTTCAAAGAACATCTTTATTTCTGCCTTCATTTTGTTATGTACCCAGTAGTCATTCAGGAGGAGATTGTTCAGTTTCCATGTAGCTGAGCGGTTTTGAGTGAGATTCTTAATCCTGAGTTCTAGTTTGATTGCACTGTGGTCTGCAAGATAGTTTGTTATAATCTCTGTT